>NC_092732.1:31794441-31884441 GCF_047496885.1 Scyliorhinus torazame | reverse complement strand
ATCCTGGGTGCTGTACCGTCTGCTCCTGGTGGCGACGGGTTTGCAATCTGGAGTTAGGTTGGCAAAGAGGGAAGGAGGATCGACCTTTAGGGTCGCGAGGCCGCGCACAGTGAGGGGGTGGTAAGGGTCCGCCGAATTTAGGGGTCAGGCTCTGGAGGTTGCACTGAAAATCCAGGCCGAGGATTAGTGCAGCGCAGAGGTTAGGGAGGACGTAGAGGCGAAAACCGTGGAATTCTACGCCTTGGGCTGTGAGCGTGACCGTGCGGTACCCCCGGATCGCTACGCGATGGGATCCGGAGGCCAGGGAGATACTTTGATTGGTAGGGTGGACCTTAAGGGAGCAGCGCCTTACCGTATTCGGGTGTACAAAGCTCTCGGTGCTCCCGGAGTCCAGTAGGCAGGAGGCCACGTGGCCGTTGACTTTCACGCTGGTGGATGCGTTGGTCGGAGTGTGTGGCCTGGATGCGAGTCGTGGTTTATCGTCGGGCCGTGAGGCGGCCGCTCCGTCGGGGTCCTGGAACGGCGTTGGTCTCCGTGTGCCGCGGGGTGGACAAGATGGCGGCGCCCGGAGGTCCTGGGGGGTTCACAAAATGGCGGCGCCCATGGAACGCACGTTGCGGGGAGTGGAGCAAGATGGCGGCGCCCATGGAACGCACGTGTTGTGCGGGGGAGAAGATGGCGGCGCCCATTGCTCGCACATGGCCTGGGGAGGAGAGCGGCGCCCATTGTCCGTGATCACTGGCTGGCGCGTAGCGCAGCCGTATTGGGTGGGTAGCGCCCCCGCCGGGACGGCTGCCTGCGGGGCCCATGAAGGGTCGGAAGAGTGGGCCGCGCGGTTGGGGGAGTAGGACTGGACATTGTGCAGGGCGACCGTCATGGAGAGCGCTAGTGTTTTAGTCTCTGCGAGGTCGCGCGTGGCCCCTCCTAGGAGCCGCTGCCTGAGAACACCAGACCCAATCCCAGTCACAAAAGCGTCCCGCACAAGGAGATCTGAGCGCTCCTTCGCTGTAACGTCCTGGCAGTCACAGTCCTGAACTGGTGAGATCAGGGCCCTCCAGAAGACCAGGGAGTTGAGTCCGCGTTGCGAGCGCGTGTCTGGCGAAGAGCGTGTCTGTCTTCTGCTCATAATTCTCGTTGAGTCGAGCCACAGTGTCAGCGTAATTGGGCGCATCCTGGATCAGTGGGAAGACTTCGGAGCTGAGTCTGGAATACAAGATTTGAATCTTCCGAGCCTCTGGAACAGGAGTCGGCTCCGCGTTGATATACGCTTCAAAACAAGCTCGCCAGCGCTGGAAGTCCTTTCTGGCGTCGCTTGCGTGTGGATCCAGCTGCGGGCGATCGGGTTTCATCCGGAGGTCCATCTTCTGAATCTGATACTGATAAATTGAGGCACGATCAATTTGGCTGGAGACGAAGTTGAATTCAAACTGAGGCTTTATTAGTATCTGATGTGTGGCCTCCCACAGCAGCTGACGAAATGGCTGCTAGCTGGAGGACACGCATATTTATAACCCGGCTCCTGGGCGGGGCTAGCATGCAGGGGCCCGGGTGAACCTGTAGAGCAGGTTCTACCGTACAACCCTTAATATAGGAACACAGTGGCTTACCACACTCTCTCTGTCTCTGTCTCTCTCTCTGTCTCTGTCTCTGTCTGTCTGTCTCTCTCTCTCTGTCTGTCTCTCTCTCTCTCTTTCTCCCTCTCTGACTCTCTCTGTCTCTTCCTCCCTGTCTCTCTCTCTTTCTCTCTCTGTCTCTCCCTCCCTGTCTCTCGCTCTCACTCTCCTCTCTCTCTGCCTCTCTCTCTCTCTTTTTCCCTCTCTGTCTCTTTCTCCCTGTCTCTCTCTCTCTGCCTCTCTCTCTGTCTCCCACTTTCTCTCTCTGTCTCACCCTCTCTGTCTCCCTCTCTCACTCTCACTCTCCTCTCTGCCTCCCTCTCTCTGTCTTTCTCTCTCTCTCTCTCTGTCTCTCTCTGTCTCTCCCCTCTGTCTCTCTCTCTCTCTCTGTCTCTCCCCTCTGTCTCTCTCTCTCTGTCTCTCCCCTCTGTCTCTCTCTCTGTCTCTGTCTCGGTCTCACTTTGTCTCGCCTCTCTATCTCTTTCTCTGTCTGTCTCTCCCTCTGTCTGTCTGTCTCTCTCTCTTCTCTCTATCTCTCTCTCTCTCTTTCTCCCTCTCTGTCTCTTCCTCCCTGTCTCTCTCTCTTTCTCTCTCTGTCTCTCCCTCCCTGTCTCTCACTCTCACTCTGCCTCTCTCTCTCTTTCTCCCTCTCTGTCTCTTTCTCCCTGTCTCTCTCTCTCTTTCTCTCTCTCTGTCTCTCTCTTTCTCTCTCTGTCTCACCCTCTCTGTCTCTCTCTCTCGCTCTCACTCTCCTCTCTGCATCCCTCTCTCTGTCTCTCTCTCTCTCTGTCTCTCTCTCTCTGTCTCTCTCTTTCTCTCTCTGTCTCACCCTCTCTGTCTCTCTCTCTCGCTCTCACTCTCCTCTCTGCATCCCTCTCTCTGTCTCTCTCTCTCTCTCTCTCTCTGTCTCTCTCTCTCTCTCTCTCTCTGTCCCTCTCTCTCTCTGTCTCTCTCTCTCTCTGTCTCCCTCTCTCTCTCTCTCTCTGTCCCTCTCTCTCTCTGTCTCTCTCTCTCTCTGTCTCCCTCTCTCTCTCTCTCTCTCTCTCTCTGTCCCTCTCTCTCTCTGTCTCTCTCTCTCTCTGTCTCCCTTTCTCTCTCTCTCTCTGTCTCTCTCTCTCTCTGTCTCTCTCTCTCTCTCCTCTCTCACGTTCCCTGATTAATGAGGGGATCAGGGGTAATGGGGAGAAGGCAGGAGAATGGGGATGAGAAAATATCAGCCATGATTGAATGACAGAGCAGACTCGATGGGCCGAGTGGCCTAATTCTGCTCCTATGTCTTATGGTCTTATGGCCTTATGGACCCCTGTCAGTGCGGTGTCCCCTCAGTGCTGACCCTCCCACAGTGCGGCGCTCCCTCAGTACTGACCCTCTGACAGTGCGGCACTCCCTCAGTACTGACCCTCTGACAGTGCGGCACTCCCTCAGTACTGACCCTCTGACAGTGCGGCACTCCCTCAGTACTGACCCTCCCACGGTGCGGCGCTCCCTCAGTACTGACCCTCTGACAGTGCGGCACTCCCTCAGTGCTGACCCTCTGACAGTGCGGCACTCCCTCAGTACTGACCCTCCGACAGTGCGGCACTCCCTCAGTACTGACCCTCCCACAGTGCGGCGCTCCCTCAGTACTGACCCTCTGACAGTGCGACGCTCCCTCAGTACTGACCCTCTGACAGTGCGGTGCTCCCTCAGTACTGACCCTCTGACAGTGCGGCACTCCCTCAGTACTGACCCTCTGACAGTGCGGCACTCCCTCAGTACTGACCCTCTGACAGTGCGGCACTCCCTCAGTACTGACCCTCCCACAGTGCGGCGCTCCCTCAGTACTGACCCTCTGACAGTGCGGCGCTCCCTCAGCACTGACCCTCTGACAGTGCGGCAGTCCCTCAGTACTGACCCTCTGACAGTGCGGCGCTCCCTCAGCACAGACCCTCCGACAGTGCGGCGCTCCCTCAGTACTGACCCTCCGACAGTGCAGCACTCCCTCAGTACTGACCCTCCCACAGTGCGGCACTCCCTCAGTACTGACCCTCCGACAGTGCGGAGCTCCCTCAGTACTGACCCTCTGACAGTGCGGCCCTCCCTCAGTACTGACCCTCCCACAGTGCGGCGCTCCCTCAGTACTGACCCTCCGACAGTGCAGCACTCCCTCAGTACTGACCCTCCCACAGTGCGGCACTCCCTCAGTACTGACCCTCCGACAGTGCAGCACTCCCTCAGTACTGACCCTCTGACAGTGCAGCACTCCCTCAGTACTGACCCTCTGACAGTGCGGAGCTCCCTCAGTACTGACCCTCTGACAGTGCGGCGCTCCCTCAGTACTGACTCTCTGATAATGCGGCGCTCCCTCAGTACTGACCCTCTGACAGTGCGGCGCTCCCTCAGTACTGACCCTCTGACAGTGCGGCGCTCCCTCAGTACTGACCCTCTGACAGTGCAGCACTCCCTCAGTACTGACCCTCTCACAGTGCGGCACTCCCTCAGTACTGACCCTCTGACAGTGCGGCGCTCCCTCAGTACTGACCCTCTGACAGTGCAGCACTCCCTCAGCACTGACCCTCTGACAGTGCGGCGCTCCCTCAGTACTGACCCTCCCACAGTGCGGCACTCCCTCAGTACTGACCCTCCCACAGTGCGGAGCTCCCTCAGTACTGACCCTCTGACAGTGCGGCACTCCCTCAGTACTGATCTCTGACAGTGCGGCACTCCCTCAGTACTGACCCTCCCACAGTGCGGAGCTCCCTCAGTACTGACCCTCTGACAGTGCGGCACTCCCTCAGTACTGACCCTCCCACAGTGCGGCACTCCCTCAGTACTGACCCTCCCACAGTGCGGAGCTCCCTTAGTACTGACCCTCTGACAGTGCGGCACTCCCTCAGTACTGACCCTCTGACAGTGCGGCACTCCCTCAGTACTGACCCTCTGACAGTGCGGCACTCCATCAGTACTGACCCTCTGACAGTGCGGCACTCCCTCAGTACTGACCCTCCCACAGTGCGGGGCTCCCTCAGTACTGACCATCCCACAGTGCGGCGCTCCCTCAGTACTGACCCTCTGACAGTGCGGCGCTCCCTCAGTACTGACCCTCTGACAGTGCGGCACTCCCTCAGTACTGACCATCCCACAGTGCGGCGCTCCCTCAGTACTGACCCTCTGACAGTGCGGCGCTCCCTCAGTACTGACCCTCTGACAGTGCGGCACTCCCTCAGTACTGACCCTCCCACAGTGCAGCGCTCCCTCAGTACTGACCCTCTGACACTGCGGCGCTCCCTCAGTACTGACCCTCTGACAGTGCGGCACTCCCTCAGTACTGACCCTCCCACAGTGCGGCACTCCCTCAGTACTGACCCTCCCACAGTGCGGCACTCCCTCAGTACTGACCCTCTGACACTGCGGCACCCCCTCAGCGCTTCCTTCAAAGAGGAGGAGTTGGGGGTTCCCTCAGACCAGCCACGATCTCACTGAGCAACGGAGCAGAATTGTGGAGCCTGGGGCCTACCTCCCATGACGTACGGCCTCCTGACCCTGAGCAGTTACTTCAGGAACGATTGGAGGGAGGGACGGGGGCAATCATCAGGTCAGGTGACCAACCACTGACATCTTCCTGTGCAACCCCAGTCTGGTTGAGTTCCGGAAGGTTCTGTGCACCCAGCTGCAATTGGCCTGCCTGAACGGCAGTGATTCTGACAGGACTGCAGAACCTGTTTCTCCAACATTCAGCTGATAGGAGTCTATCAGAGACTTCCCAAAATAACCTCTGCTTCATGGCAGGTCAGAGTCGGAGCGTGTCCCATTAGTGTAAACACCACCCATGCGAGGAGACACAACAGCGCGAATAGACAGTCTGAGGAACGTAGGAGGCCCAGGCAGGGTTCAGCTGGAGTGTCGGTGGGAGTTCGGCGCGGAGCACTCACGCCTTGGAGACTGACAGTCGTGGGGTCCGGACCTCACCCCCTCTCACACATCCCCGCCCCCCCCCCCCTACCCCGAGTGACTGGGTTGCAAAAATCCAGGTCGACACCCCCTGTTCTGGTACTGACGGTGTGCCGCACTGTGGGAGGGTCAGTACTGAGGGAGCGCCGCACTGTGGGAGGGTCAGTACTGAGGGAGCGCCGCACTGTCAGAGGGTCAGTACTGAGGGAGTGCCGCACTGTGGGAGGGTCAGTACTGAGGGAGTGCCGCACTGTCAGAGGGTCAGTACTGAGGGAGCACCGCACTGTCAGAGGGTCAGTACTGAGGGAGCGCCGCACTGTCAGAGGGTCAGTACTGAGGGAGCAACGCACTGTCAGAGGGTCAGTACTGAGGGAGCGCCGCACTGTGGGAGGGTCAGTACTGTGGGAGTGCCGCACTGTCAGAAGGTCAGTACTGAGGGAGCGCCGCACTGTGAGAGGGTCAGTACTGAGGGAGCGCTGCACTGTGGGAGGGTAAATACTGAGGGAGCGCCGCACTGTGGGAGGGTCAGTACTGAGGGAGCGCCGCACTGTGGGAGGGTCAATACTGAGGGAGCGCCGCACTGTGGGAGGGTCAGTACTGTGGGAGTGCCGCACTGTCAGAAGGTCAGTACTGAGGGAGCGCCGCACTGTGAGAGTGTCAGTACTGAGGGAGTGCCGCACTGTGGGAGGGTCAGTACTGAGGGAGCGCCGCACTGTCAGAGGGTCAGTACTGAGGGAGTGCCGCATTGTCAGAGGGTCAGTACTGAGGGAGTGCCGCACTGTCGGAGGGTCAGTACGGATGGAACGCCGCACTGTCAGAGGATCAGTACTGAGGGAGCGCCGCACTGTCAGAGGGTCAGTACTGAGGGAGCTCCGCACTGTGGGAGGGTCAGTACTGAGGGAGCGCCGCACTGTCAGAGGGTCAGTACTGAGGGAGCGGCGCACTGCAGGAGGGTCAGTACTGAGGGAGCGCCGCACTGTGGGAGGGTCAGTACTGAGGGAGCGCCGCACTGTGGGAGGGTCAGTACTGAGGGAGCGCCGCACTGTGGGAGGGTCATTACTGAGGGAGTGCCGCACTGTCAGAGGGTCAGTACTGAGGGAGCGCCGCACTGTGGGAGGGTCAGTACTGAGGGAGCGCCGCACTGTAGGAGGGTCAGTACTGAGGGAGCGCCGCACTGTGGGAGGGTCAGTACTGAGGGAGCGCCGCACTGTGGGAGGGTCAGTACTGAGGGAGCGCCGCACTGTGGGAGGGTCAGTACTGAGGGAGCGCCGCACTGTCAGAGGGTCAGTACTGAGGGAGCGCCGCACTGTGGGAGGGTCAGTACTGAGGGAGTGCCGCACTGTGGGAGGGTCAGTACTGAGGGAGCTCCACACTGCCAGAGGGTCAGTACTGAGGGAGTGCCGCACTGTGGGAGGGTCAGTACTGAGGGAGCGCCGCACTGTCAGAGGGTCAGTACTGAGGGAGCGCCGCACTGTGGGAGGGTCAGTACTGAGGGAGCGCCGCACTGTGGGAGGGTCAGTACTGAGGGAGCTCCACACTGTCAGAGGGTCAGTACTGAGGGAGCGCCGCACTGTCAGAGGGTCAGTACTGAGGGAGCGCCGCACTGTGGGAGGGTCAGTACTGAGGGAGCGCCGCACTGTCAGAGGGTCAGTACTGAGGGAGTGCCGCACTGTCAGAGGGTCAGTACTGAGGGAGCGCCGCACTGTCAGAGGGTCAGTACTGAGGGAGTGCCGCACTGTGAGAGGGTCAGTACTGGGGGAGCGCCGCACTGCGGGAGGGTCAGTGCTGAAGGAGCGCCGCACTGTCAGAGGGTCAGTGCTGAGGGAGCGCCGCACTGTCAGAGGGTTAGTACTGAGGGAGCACCGCACTCCCGGGCGAGAGCAGCGGGTGTGGGGTGGGGGAAGTTCCCCTCCAGGTCTCGGGGGCCAGTATTAATCCCTCAATTGAGAAGAGTGGAAAACATAGCAGATGATCCGGTGTCACAGTCGCGTTGCTCTCTGTGGGATCCTGCTGTGCTGTAAATGGACGGCTGCGTCCCTCGCAGGACAGAGAGTTGCTGCGTTCCGGCGGACTGGTCGGGCGCGGATTCCGGGAACGTCCTGCGGGAAGTGGAAGGCGCTAGGGAGACCGACGGACTTCCCTTTGGTGGGTCTGCCCCCGCCCCGCCCCACTCCACCCCTCCACCCCGAGGGAGGCCCAGGCCCTGCGTCCTCTGCTCCACTGCCTTCCGGAGGTTTCCCAGGTTGACCGAGTACGCCAACCAGTCGTGGGAGGGTTAAACGCAGGGTAGCACTGTCGGCAAGCAGGCGCCAAGCCGTGCGCCCAGGCGTGAAGGAACGCAGGCGTGAAGGGTTCCACCTATCGCTCCCATCTGACAACACGTCCCCCACCTTTTCCTTCTTTGAGTTTCCCAGCTCCACCGCCCCGCCCCCCCCCCCCCCCCCCCTCTGCCCCCCCCCCCCTCCGCCCTGGCGAGGCCAGATTGGGCGAGGCGGAGGAGGGAGGGGAAGAGAGTGGGGTAGGAAACGAGGAAGGAGGAACTCTGACTAAACGGCCCGCAACGTTGGAGAGAATCGCTTGTGGGGAGAGAAAAAAACGAGCAAGCGCACCCTGGGCTTGCCGTTTGCTGGTGTGAAGCCTCCTGTGGCCAAATAGGCGTGGAGGTGGGGGGGCGGGGGGGGGGTTTGGTGGCACCGTTCATCAGCGTGAGCCTGATGATCATTTTCTATTTTTGCCCCTTCCGACTCACTTACCCCGCTCGGGCCACCGCTGGCGCTGCGGTAGCGCCTCGCTGGCGAGAAGGTGGAATCGCAGCGTGACGTTTACATAGGAAGTCGCACTGGGATTGTGCCCCAACCCAATATCTTCGCTTGGAAGTCCTGCCTCACCTGTCTTGTCTCTCTGACTTTCCAACCAGGAGAGAGAGAGTCACAGAGAGAGGCAGACAGAGAGAGAGAGACAGAGGGAGACAGAGGGAGAGACAGAGAGGGAGGCAGACAGAGAGAGAGACAGAGAGAAAGAGAGAGAGAGTGAAAAAGAGAGACAGACAGAGTTCAGCGAGAGAGAGACAGAGAGAGGCAGAGAGAGAGAGATACAGAGAGAGAGGCAGATAGAGAGCGAGACAGTGAGAGACAGAGGGAGAGAGAGAGGGAGGCAGAGAGAGGGACAGAGAGCGAGAGAGAGACAGAGAGGCCGGGATTGGAGGAGCGCAGAGATCTCGGAGGGTTGTAGGGAGCTGGAGGAGGTTACAGAGATAGGGAGGGGGTGTAGGGGTTGGAGGAGGTTGCAGAAATAGGGAGGAGGTGTAGGGGCTGGAGGAGGTTACAGAGATAGGGAGAGGGTGTAGGGGTTGGAGGAGGTTACAGAAATAGGGAGGGGGTGTAGGGACTGGAGGAGGTTACAGAGATAGGGAGGGGGTGTAGGGGCTGGAGGCGGTTACAGAGATAGGGAGGGGGTGTAGGGGCTGGAGGAGGTTACAGAGATAGGGAGGGGGTGTAGGGACTGGAGGAGGTTACAGAGATAGGGAGGGGGTGTAGGGACTGGAGGAGGTTACAAAGATAGGGAGGGGGTGTAGGGACTGGAGGAGATTACAGAGATAGGGAGGGGGTGTAGGGGCTGGAGGAGGTTCCAGAGATAGGGAGGGGGTGTAGGGGCTGCAGAAGGTTACAGAGATAGGGAGGGGGTGTAGGGGCTGGAGGAGGTTACAGAGATAGGGAGGGGGTGTAGGGGCTGGAGGAGGTTACAGAGATAGGGAGGGGGTGTAGGGGCTGGAGGAGGTTACATAGATAGGGAGGGGGTGTAGGGGCTGGAGGAGGCTACAGAGATAGGGAAGGGGTGTAGGGGTTGGAGGAGGTTACAGAGATAGGGAGGAGGTGTAGGAGCTGGAGGAGGTTACAGAGATAGGGAGTGAGTGTAGGGGCTGGAGGAGGTTACGGAGATAGGGAGGGGGTGTAGGCGGTGGAGGAGGTTTCAGAGATAGGGAGGGGGTGTAGGGGCCGGAGGAGGTTACAGAGATAGGGAGGGGGTGTAGGAGCTGGAGGAGGTTACAGAGATAGGGAGGGGGTGTAGGGGCCGGAGGAGGTTACAGAGATAGGGAGGAGGTGTAGGAACTGGAGGAGGTTACAGAGATAGGGAGGGGGTGTAGAGGCTGGAGGAGGTTACAGAGAAAGGGAGGGTGTGTAGGAGCTGGAGGAGGTTACAGAGATAGGGAGGGGGTGTAGGGGCTGGAGGAGGTTACAGAGATAGGGAGGGGGTGTCGGGGCTGGAGGAGGTTACAGAGATAGGGAGGGGGTGTAGGGGCTGGAGGAGGTTACAGAGATAGGGAGGGGGTGTAGGGGCTGGAGGAGGTTACAGAGATAGGGAGGGGTGTAGGGGCTGGAGGAGGTTACAGAGATAGGGAGGGGGGTGTAGGGGCTGGAGGAGGTTACAGAGATAGGGAGGGGGTGTAGGGGCTGGAGGAGGTTACAGAGATAGGGAGGGGGTGTAGGGGCTGGAGGAGGTTACAGAGATAGGGAGGGGGTGTAGGGGCTGGAGGGGGTTACAGAGATAGGGAGGGGGTGTAGGGGCTGGAGGAGGTTACAGAGATAGGGAGGGGGTGTAGGGGCTGGAGGAGGTTACAGAGATAGGGACGGGGTGTAGGGGCTGGTGGACGTTACAGAGATAGGGAGGGGGGTGTAGGGGCTGGAGTAGGTTACAGAGATAGGGAGGGGGTGTAGGAGCTGGAGGAGGTTACAGAGATAGGGAGGGGGTGTAGGGGCTGGAGGAGGTTACAGAGGTAGGGAGGGGGCGAGCAGGCAATGGACAGATTTGATCACGAGGTTGAGAATTTTAAATTTGAGGAGCTGCCAAGCTCTGGGTTAAAATTAGACCCGGTGGGGTCCGGATTTGCGAGAGGAGGCCTGGGGGCCTTCCTAAGTGACCTCCCAGATGGTTTATAACCCTCCCAGCGTCCCTCCTACCCCTCTCGGGGACGATGAGCGACGATAGTGAATCACCCACAGTCGAATAGCCGACATGAACTGTGAGGTCTGTCGGCCGTCCCAATCAGAAACGCCACTAATTGCAGAGCAGCCCAGTGTCCTCGGGATGAGGCTGGGGAGACTGATATCTCTGAACTAACCCCCATCGCTTTATCAATGGATCTCAATGTTTGAAGGCAGGAGGAGTGCAGACACGACAGGAATCATGAAAAGTTCACAGAGATTTTACATTCCACAGTTTCCAGAAGGTATCAGGCGAGATAGCGATGAGATAGCATCAAATACTGACTGTGAAACACACAGCACGCAATCCCCCAAACATACAGGGCCATTTCCTGATTGTCGAGTGAAGTGGCTAGATACAGAGCAAAGCTCCCTCTGCACTGTCCACATCAAACACTCCCAGGACAGGTACAGCACGGGGTTAGATACAGAGCAAAGCTCCCTCTGCACTGTCCACATCAAACACTCCCAGGACAGGTACAGCACGGGGTTAGATACAGAGTAAAGCTCCCTCTACACTGTCCCCATCAAACACTCCCAGGACAGGTACAGCACGGGGTTAGATACAGAATAAAGCTCCCTCTACATTGTCCCCATCAAACACTCCCGGGACAGGTACAGCACGGGGTTAGATACAGAGTAAAGCTCCCTCTGCACTGTCCACATCAAACACTCCCAGGACAGGTACAGCACGGGGTTAGATACAGAGTAAAGCTCCCTCTACACTGTCCCCATCAAACACTCCCAGGACAGGTACAGCACGGGGTTAGATACAGAGCAAAGCTCCCTCTGCACTGTCCCCATCAAACACTCCCAGGACAGGTACAGCACGGGGTTAGATACAGAGCAAAGCTCCCTCTGCACTGTCCACATCAAACACTCCCAGGACAGGTACAGCACGGGGTTAGATACAGAGCAAAGCTCCCTCTACACTGTCCCCAACAAACACTCCCAGGACAGGTACAGCACGGGGTTAGATACAGAGCAAAGCTCCCTCTGCACTGTCCACATCAAACACTCCCAGGACAGGTACAGCACGGGGTTAGATACAGAGCAAAGCTCCCTCTGCACTGTCCCCATCAAACACTCCCAGGACAGGTACAGCACGGGATTAGATACAGAGTAAAGCTCCCTCTACATTGTCCCCATCAAACACTCCCGGGACAGGTACAGCACGGGGTTAGATACAGAGTAAAGCTCCCTCTACACTGTCCCCATCAAACACTCCCAGGACAGGTACAGCACGGGGTTAGATACAGAATAAAGCTCCCTCTACATTGTCCCCATCAAACACTCCCGGGACAGGTACAGCACGGGGTTAGATACAGAGTAAAGCTCCCTCTGCACTGTCCACATCAAACACTCCCAGGACAGGTACAGCACGGGGTTAGATACAGAGTAAAGCTCCCTCTACACTGTCCCCATCAAACACTCCCAGGACAGGTACAGCACGGGGTTAGATACAGAGCAAAGCTCCCTCTGCACTGTCCCCATCAAACACTCCCAGGACAGGTACAGCACGGGGTTAGATACAGAGCAAAGCTCCCTCTGCACTGTCCACATCAAACACTCCCAGGACAGGTACAGCACGGGGTTAGATACAGAGCAAAGCTCCCTCTACACTGTCCCCAACAAACACTCCCAGGACAGGTACAGCACGGGGTAAGATACAGAGCAAAGCTCCCTCTGCACTGTCCACATCAAACACTCCCAGGACAGGTACAGCACGGGGTTAGATACAGAGTAAAGCTCCCTCTGCACTGTCCACATCAAACACTCCCAGGACAGGTACAGCACGGGGTTAGATACAGAGTAAAGCTCCCTCTACACTGTCCCCATCAAACACTCCCAGGACAGGTACAGCACGGGGTTAGATACAGAGTGAAGCTCCCTCTACACTGTCCCCATCAAACACTCCCAGGACAGGTACAGCACGGGGTTAGCTACAGAGTAAAGCTCCCTCTACACTGTCCCCATCAAACACTCCCAGGACAGGTACAGCACAGGGTTAGATACAGAGTAAAGCACTGTCCCCATCAAACACTCCCAGGGCAGGTACAGCACGGGGTTAGATACAGAGTAAAGCTCCCTTCACACTGTCCCCATCAAACACACCCAGGACAGGTACAGCACGGGGTTAGATACAGAGTAAAGCTCCCTTTACACTGTCCCCATCAAACACTCCCAGGACAGGTACAGCACGGGGTGAGATACAGAGTAAAGCTCCCTCTACACTGTCCCCATCAAACACTCCCAGGACAGGTACAGCACGGGGTGAGATACAGGGTAAAGCTCCCTCTACACTGTCCCCATCAAACACTCCCAGGACAGGTACAGCACGGGATTAGATACAGAGTAAAGCTCCCTCTACACTGTCCCCATCAAACACTCCCAGGACAGGTACAGCACGGGGTTAGATACAGAGCAAAGCTCCCTCTACACTGTCCCCATCAAACTCTCCCGGGACAGGTACAGCACAGGGTTCGATACAGAGCAAACCTCCCTCTACACTGTCCCCATCATACACCCCCAGGACAGGTACAGCACGGGGTTAGATACAGTGTAAAGCTCCCTCTACACTGTCCCCATCAAACACGCCCAGGACAGGTACAGCACGGGATTAGATACAGAGTAAAGCTCCCTCTACACTATCCCCATCAAACACTCCCAGGACAGGTACAGCACGGGGTTAGATACAGAGTGATGCTCCCTCTACACTGTCCCCATCAAACACTCCAAGGACAGGTACAGCACGGGGTTAGATACAGAGTAAAGCTCCCTCTACACTGTCCCCATCAAACACCCCCAGGACAGGTACAGCACGGGGTTAGATACAGAGCAAAGCTCCCTCTACACTGTCCCCATCAAACTCTCCCAGGACAGGAACAGCACAGGGTTAGATACAGAGTAAAGCTCCCTCTACACTGTCCCCATCAAACTCTCCCAGGACAGGTACAGCACGGGGTTAGATACAGAGCAAAGCTCCCTCTACACTGTCCCCATCAAATACTCCCAGGACAGGTACAGCACAGGGTTAGATACAGAGCAAAGCTCCCGCTACACTGTCCCCATCAAACACTCCCAGGACAGGTACAGCACGGGGTTAGATACAGAGTAAAGCTCCCTCTACACTGTCCCCATCAAACTCTCTCAGGACAGGTACAGCACAGTGTTAGATTCAGAGTAAAGCTCCCTCTACACTGTCCCCATCAAACACCCTCAGGACAGGTACAGCACGGGGTTAGATACAGAGTAAAGCTCCCTCTACACTGTCCCCATCAAACACTCCCAGGACAGGTACAGCACGGGGTTAGATACAGAGTAAAGCTCCCTCTACACTGTCCCCATCAAACACTCCCAGGACAGGTACAGCACGGGGTTAGATACAGAGTGAAGCTCCCTCTACACTGTCCCCATCAAACACTCCCAGGACAGGTACAGCACGGGGTTAGATACAGAGTAAATCTCCCTCGACATTGTCCCCATCAAACACTCCCAGCACAGGTACAGCACGGGGTTAGATACAGAGTAAAGCTCCCTCTACACTGTCCCCATCAAACACTCCCAGGACAGGTACAGCACGGTGTTAGATACAGAGTAAAGCTCCCTATACCCTGTCCCCATCAAACTCTCCCAGGACAGGTACAGCACGGGGTTAGATACAGAGTAAAGCTCCCTCTACACTGTCCCCATCAAACACTCCCAGGACAGGTACAGCACGGGGTTAGATACAGAGTGAAGCTCCCTCTACACTGTCCCCATCAAACACTCCCAGGACAGGTACAGCACGGGGTTAGACATAGAGTAAATCTCCCTCGACACTGTCCCCATCAAACACTCCCAGGACAGGTACAGCACGGGGTTAGATACAGAGTAAAGCTCCCTCTCCACTGTCCCCATCAAACAGTCCCAGGGCAGGTACAGCACGGGGTTAGATACAGAGTAAAGCACTGTCCCCATCAAACACTCCCAGGGCAGGTACAGCACGGGGTTAGATACAGAGTAAAGCTCCCTTCACACTGTCCCCATCAAACACACCCAGGACAGGTACAGCACGGGGTTAGATACAGAGTAAAGCTCCCTTTACACTGTCCCCATCAAACACTCCCAGGACAGGTACAGCACGGGGTGAGATACAGAGTAAAGCTCCCTCTACACTGTCCCCATCAAACACTCCCAGGACAGGTACAGCACTGGGTGAGATACAGGGTAAAGCTCCCTCTACACTGTCCCCATCAAACACTCCAAGGACAGGTACAGCACGGGGTTAGATACAGAGTAAAGCTCCCTCTACACTGTCCCCATCATACACCCCCAGGACAGGTACAGCACGGGGTTAGATACAGTGTAAAGCTCCCTCTACACTGTCCCCATCAAACACTCCCAGGACAGGTACAGCACGGGATTAGATACAGAGTAAAGCTCCCTCTACACTGTCCCCATCAAACACTCCCAGGACTGGTACAGCACGGGGTTAGATACAGAGTGAAGCTCCCTCTACACTGTCCCCATCAAACACTCCAAGGACAGGTACAGCACGGGGTTAGATACAGAGTAAATCTCCCTCGAAACTGTCCCCATCAAACACTCCCAGCACAGGTTCAGCACGGGGTTAGATACAGAGTAAAGCTCCCTCTACACTGTCCCCATCAAACACTCCCAGGACAGGTACAGCACGGTGTTAGATACAGAGTAAAGCTCCCTCTACCCTGTCCCCATCAAACTCTCCCAGGACAGGTACAGCATGGGGTTAGATACAGAGTAAAGCTCCCTCTACACTGTCCCCATCAAACACTCCCAGGACAGGTACAGCACGGGGTTAGATACAGAGTAAAGCTCCCTCTACACTGTCCCCATCAATCACTCCCAGGACAGGTACAGCACAGGGTTAGATACAGAGTAAAGCTCCCTCTACACTGTCCCCATCAATCACTCCCAGGACAGGTACAGCACAGGGTTAGATTCAGAGTAAAGCTCCCTCAACACAGTCCCCAGCAAACACTCCCAGGACAGGTACAGCACGGGGTTAGATACAGAGTAAAGCTCCCTCTACACTGTCCCCATCAAACACTCCCAGGGCATGTACAGCACGGGGTTCGATACAGAATAAAGCTCCCCCTACACTGTCCCCATCAAACACGCCCAGGACAGGTACAGCACGGGGTTAGATACAGAGTAAAGCTCCCTCTACACTGTCCCCATCAAACACTCCCAGGACAGGTACAGCACGGGGTTAGATACAGAGTAAAGCTCCCTCTCCACTATCCCCATCAAACACTCCCAGGACAGGTACACCACGGGGTTAGATACAGAGTAAAGCTCCCTCTACACTGTCCCCATCAAACACTCCCAGGACAGGTACAGCACGGGGTTAGATACAGAGTAAAGCTCCCTCTACACTGTCCCCATCAAACACTCCCAGGACAGGTACAGCACGGGGTTAGATACAGAGTAAAGCTCCCTCTCCACTGTCCCCATCAAACACTCCCAGGGCAGGTACAGCACGGGGTTAGATACAGAGTAAAGCTCCCTTTACACTGTCCCCATCAAACACACCCAGGACAGGTACAGCACGGGGTTAGATACAGAGTAAAGTTCGCTTTACACTGTCCCCATCAAACACTCCCAGGACAGGTACAGCACGGGGTGAGATACAGAGTAAAGCTCCCTCTACACTGTCCCCATCAAACACTCCCAGGACAGGTACAGCACGGGGTGAGATACAGGGTAAAGCTCCCTCTACACTGTCCGCATCAAACACTCCTAGGACAGGTACAGCACGGGGTTAGATACAGAGTAAAGCTCCCTCTACACTGTCCCCATCAAACACCCCCAGGACAGGTACAGCGCGGGGTTAGATACAGAGCAAAGCTCCCTATACACTGTCCCCATCAAACACTCCCAGGACAGGTACAGCACGGGGTTAGATACAGAGCAAAGCTCCCTCTACACTGTCCCCATCAAACTCTCCCAGGACAGGAACAGCACAGGGTTAGATACAGAGCAAAGCTCCCTCTACACTGTACCCATCAAACACCCCCAGGACAGGTACAGCACGGGGTTAGATACAGAGCAAAGCTCCCTCTACACTGTCCCCATCAAACACTCCCAGGACAGGTACAGCACAGGGTTAGATACAGAGCAAAGCTCCCGCTACACTGTCCCCATCAAACACTCCCAGGACAGGTACAGCACGGGGTTAGATACAGAGTAAAGCTCCCTCTACACTGTCCCCATCAAACTCTCTCAGGACAGGTACAGCACAGTGTTAGATACAGAGCAAAGCTCCCTATACACTGTCCCCATCAAACACTCCCAGGACAGGTACAGCACGGGGTTAGATACAGAGCAAAGCTCCCTCTACACTGTCCCCATCAAACTCTCCCAGGACAGGAACAGCACAGGGTTAGATACAGAGCAAAGCTCCCTCTACACTGTACCCATCAAACACCCCCAGGACAGGTACAGCACGGGGTTAGATACAGAGCAAAGCTCCCTCTACACTGTCCCCATCAAACACTCCCAGGACAGGTACAGCACAGGGTTAGATACAGAGCAAAGCTCCCGCTACACTGTCCCCATCAAACACTCCCAGGACAGGTACAGCACGGGGTTAGATACAGAGTAAAGCTCCCTCTACACTGTCCCCATCAAACTCTCTCAGGACAGGTACAGCACAGTGTTAGATACAGAGTAAAGCTCCCTCTACACTGTCCCCATCAAACACCCCCAGGGCAGGTACAGCACGGGGTTAGATACAGAGTAAAGCTCCCTCTACACTGTCCCCATCAAACACTCCCAGGACAGGTACAGCACGGGGTTAGATACAGAGTAAAGCTCCCTCTACACTGTCCCCATCAAACACTCCCAGGACAGGTACAGCACGGGGTTAGATACAGAGTAAAGCTCCCTCTACACTGTCCCCATCAAACACTCCCAGGACAGGTACAGCACGGAGTTAGATACAGTGTAAAGCTCCCTCTACACTGTCCCCATCAAACACTCCCAGGACAGGTACAGCACGGGGTTAGATACAGAGTGAAGCTCCCTCTACACTGTCCCCATCAAACACTCCCAGGACAGGTACAGCACGGGGTTAGATACAGAGTAAATCTCCCTCGACATTGTCCCCATCAAACACTCCCAGCACAGGTACAGCACGGGGTTAGATACAGAGTAAAGCTCCCTCTACACTGTCCCCATCAAACACTCCCAGGACAGGTACAGCACGGTGTTAGATACAGAGTAAAGCTCCCTATACCCTGTCCCCATCAAACTCTCCCAGGACAGGTACAGCACGGGGTTAGATACAGAGTAAAGCTCCCTCTACACTGTCCCCATCAAACACTCCCAGGACAGGTACAGCACAGGGTTAGATACAGAGTAAAGCTCCCTCTACACTGTCCCCATCAATCACTCCCAGGACAGGTACAGCACAGGGTTAGATACAGAGTAAATCTCCCTCTACACTGTCCCCAGCAAACACTCCCTGGACAGGTACAGCACGGGGTTAGATACAGAGTAAAGCTCCCTCTACACTGTCCCCATCAAACACTCCCAGGACAGGTACAGCACAGGGTTAGATACAGAGTAAAGCTCCCTCTACACTGTCCCCATCAATCACTCCCAGGACAGGTACAGCACAGGGTTAGATACAGAGTAAAGCTCCCTCAACACTGTCCCCAGCAAACACTCCCAGGACAGGTACAGCACGGGGTTAGATACAGAGTAAAGCTCCCTCTACACTGTCCCCATCAAACACTCCCAGGACAGGTACAGCACGGGGTTAGATACAGAGTAAAGCTCCCTCTACACTGTCCACATCAAACACTCCCAGGACAGGTACAGCACGGGGTTAGATACAGAGTAAAGCTCCCTCTACACTGTCCCCAACAAACACTCCCAGGACAGGTACAGCACAGGGTTAGATACAGAGTAAAGCTCCCTCTACACTGTCCCCATCAATCACTCCCAGGACAGGTACAGCACAGGGTTAGATACAGAGTAAATCTCCCTCTACACTGTCCCCAGCAAACCCTCCCTGGACAGGTACAGCACGGGGTTAGATACAGAGTAAAGCTCCCTCTACACTGTCCCCATCAAACACTCCCACACAGGTACAGCACAGAGTTAGATACAGAGTAAAGCTCCCTCTACACTGTCCCCATCAATCACTCCCAGGACAGGTACAGCACAGGGTTAGATACAGAGTAAAGCTCCCTCAACACTGTCCCCAGCAAACACTCCCAGGACAGGTACAGCACGGGGTTAGATACAGAGTAAAGCTCCCTCTACACTGTCCCCATCAAACACTCCCAGGACAGGTACAGCACGGGGTTAGATACAGAGTAAAGCTCCCTCTACACTGTCCACATCAAACACTCCCAGGCCAGGTACAGCACGGGGTTAGATACAGAGTAAAGCTCCCTCTACACTGTCCCCAACAAACACTCCCAGGACAGGTACAGCTCAGGGTTAGATACAGAGTAAAGCTCCCTCTACACTGTCCCCATCAATCACTCCCAGGACAGGTACAGCACGGGGTTAGATACAGAGTAAAGCTCCCTCTACAGTGTCCCCATCAAACACTCCCAGGACAGGTACAGCACGGGGTTAGATACAGAGTAAAGCTCCCTCTACACTGTCTCCATCAAACACTCCCAGGACAGGTACAGCACAGGGTTAGATACAGAGTAAAGCTCCCACTACACTGTCCCCATCAATCACTCCCAGGACAGGTACAGCACAGGGTTAGATACAGAATAAATCTCCCTCTACACTGTCCCCATCAAACTCTCTCAGGACAGGTACAGCACGGGGTTAGATACAGAGTAAAGCTCCCTCTACACTGTCCCCATCAAACACCCCCAGGACAGGTACAGCACGGGGTTAGATACAGAGTAAAGCTCCCTCCACACTGTCCCCATCAATCACTCCCAGGACAGGTACAGCACGGGGTTAGATACAGAGTAAAGCTCCCTCTACAGTGTCCCCATCAAACACTCCCAGGACAGGTACAGCACGGGGTTAGATACAGAGTAAAGCTCCCTCTACACTGTCTCCATCAAACACTCCCAGGACAGGTACAGCACAGGGTTAGATACAGAGTAAAGCTCCCTCTACAATGTCCCCATCAATCACTCCCAGGACAGGTACAGCACAGGGTTAGATACAGAGTAAAGCTCCCTCTACACTGTCCCCATCAAACTCTCTCAGGACAGGTACAGCACGGGGTTAGATACAGAGTAAAGCTCCCTCTACACTGTCCCCATCAAACACCCCCAGGACAGGTACAGCACGGGGTTAGATACAGAGTAAAGCTCCCTCTACACTGTCCCCATCAAACACTCCCAGGACAGGTACAGCACGGGGTTAGATACAGAGTAAAGCTCCCTCTACACTGTCCCCATCAAACACTCCCAGGACAGGTACAGCACGGGTTTAGATACAGAGTAAAGCTCCCTCTACACTGTCCCCATCAAACACTCCCAGGACAGGTACAGCACGGGGTTAGATACAGTGTAAAGCTCCCTCTACACTGTCCCCATCAAACACTCCCAGGACAGGTACAGCACGGGATTAGATACAGAGTAAAGCTCCCTCTACACTGTCCCCATCAAACACTCCCAGGACAGGTACAGCACGGGGTTAGATACAGAGTGAAGCTCCCTCTACACTGTCCCCATCAAACACTCCCAGGACAGGTACAGCACGGGGTTAGATACAGAGTAAATCTCCCTCGACACTGTCCCCATCAAACACTCCCAGCACAGGTACAGCACGGGGTTAGATACAGAGTACAGCTCCCTCTACACTGTCCCCATCAAACACTCCCAGGACAGGTTCAGCACGGTGTTAGATACAGAGTAAAGCTCCCTATATCCTGTCCCCATCAAACTGTCCCAGGACAGGTACAGCACGGGGTTAGATACAGAGTAAAGCTCCCTCTACACTGTCCCCATCAAACACTCCCAGGACAGGTACAGCACAGGGTTAGATACAGAGTAAAGCTCCCTCTGCACTGTCCCCATCAAACACTCCCAGGACAGGTACAGCACGGGGCTATATACAGAGGAAAGCTCCCTCGACACTGTCCCCATCTAACACTCCCTGGACAGGTACAGCACGGGGTTAGATACAGAGTAAAGCTCCCTCTGCACTGTCCCCATCAAACACTCCCGGGACAGGTACAGCACGGGGTTAGATACAGAGTAAAGCTCCCTCTACACTGTCCCCATCAAACACTCCCAGGACAGGTACAGCACGGGGTTAGATACAGAGTAAAGCTCCCTCTACACTGTCCCCATCAAACACGCCCAGGACAGGTACAGCACGGGGTTAGATACAGAGTAAAGCTCCCTCTACACTGTCCCCATCAAACATTCCCAGGACAGGTACAGCACGGGGTTAGATACGGAGTAAAGCTCCCTCTACACTGTCCCCATCAAACACGCCCAGGACAGGTACAGCACGGGGTTAGATACAGAGTAAAGCTCCCTCTACACTGTCCCTATCAAACACTCCCAGGACAGGTACAGCACGGGGTTAGATACAGAGTAAAGCTCCCTCTATACTGTCCCCATCAAACACTCCCAGGACAGGTACAGCACGGGGTTAGATACAGAGTAAAGCTCCCTCTACACTGTCCCCATCAAACTCTCCCGGGACAGGTACAGCACGGGGTTAGATACAGAGTAAAGCTCCCTCTACACTGTCCCCATCAAACACTCCCAGGACAGGTACAGCACGGGGTTAGATACAGAGTAAAGCTCCCTCTACACTGTCCCCATCAAACTCTCCCAGGACAGGTACAGCACGGGGTTAGATACAGAGTAAAGCTCCCTCTACACTGTCCCCATCAAAAACTCGCAGGACAGGTACAGCACGGGGTTAGATACAGAGTAAAGCTGCCTCTACACTGTCCCCATCAAACACTCCCAGGACAGGTACAGCACGGGGTTAGATACAGAGTAAAGCTCCCTCTACACTATCCCCATCAAACACTCCCAGGACAGGTACAGCACGGGGTTAGATACAGAGTAAAGCTGCCTCTACACTGTCCCCATCAAACACTCCCAGGACAGGTACATCACGGGGTTAGATACAGAGTAAAGCTCCCTCTACACTGTCCCCATCAAACACTCCCAGGACAGGTACATCACGGGGTTAGATACAGAGTAAAGCTCTCTCTACACTGTCCCCATCAAACACTCCCTGGGAGGGGGGGATCTCCTGGTGACTTGAGTTGTCAGGAATTTCCGAGACTTGGTGACCAGTTCAGAGTGCCGGCTATTCGCTCCATCAATTCCGTGCTTGCTCCCTCATTGCAGAACGAACCAGACATTCCCACTCCCCCTCTCGTTCTACCTGCCGTCTCCCCCCCCCCCCTCAAGGGTCCACCCGATTTCCTTTTGAGATCATTGTTGCCTCCCCTTGGCTGGCCTCCCCCTCCCCTCCTGGGCCGTCGTGTAGGAACACGTTCCCACCCCCACCCCCCCCTCACTCCCTCCGCCTCCCCACCTCCGCACCTCTCAAACTCTTTAGAGAACGTTGTGATGGTCAGGGCAGGGTGTCGGACTGTGTAGTGAGTGGATGGAGAGGCAGAGGGGGGTGGGGCGACCCGGCGGGGGAGGTTAAGTCCAAATGGGAGGAGGGGTTGGGCGGGGGCGTGCGGGCTCGGGACGGTGGACGGGGCCCCCGCGGAGTGCGAACGGGTCCTCGTTGCGCGCGAGGTTAAGGTTTAAGGCGGAGCCTGTGGCCCACACCCTGGGGGCGAGGGTGGGCTGGTTATTTGCAGGGGTTGGAGCATCGGGGTGGGCGGTGTGGGTGTGTGAGGAGGAGGCGGGGCGCGTGTCACGTCCCCGTGTTTGAGCGCGTCCGAGACTGCGAGGCGTCTGGCCGGGGGTGGATTGGACGTGATGTCCGAGATGTTGGGCGTGATTGCGAGTCCGGAGGTGGCGACATTCGGAGTGTCGGAAGACCCGGGCGTCCAGGGGGCGGGGGGAGAGAGGACGACATCTTGGCCTTTGCCGCCCTGACAGCCCCGGAGACGGATCTTGTTGTGTTGGAGGGACTCGGAGCCCCCGAGGGCAGGTGTGTCGGTGAGAGATTTGGCAGAATCCCTGAGGTTGGAGGAGGTCAAGTTCACCTCACGGGGGTCGGACGGTGGGTTCACCCGGAGGTGGATTGAGGGTGAGTGGATGGGGGAACGGGGGGGGGGGGGTGGGTGGGGAGGGATAAGGGGGGGAAATATTAGGTCGGTAGGGTGCGGTGAGGCATTGGTATCGGGGGAGATTGGGGACTGGTGGTTTCTGGTCATGTTGATGGTTTGGCCTTCTGATATTCTCACGTATGTGTGTAGAAAGACTTGAATAAAAAATATTTTAAAAAACAAAATGGCCGCCATCTACGGTGAAACCCGTCCACTGACCCTCCCGCGGTGAACTTGACCCTCTCGGCGTCCGGCCCCCCCTCGATCACCAACCGCATCTGTCCTTCCCCCCCCCCCCTCGAAAAACCTTTAGCTGGACAAGCTGAGCCTCGTTCATGAGGTCTCGTTCGCCCTCCCTCAGAGCTGTTATGGGCCAGGGTTTAGAGAACCCCAAAGTGTATCATGGAGTTCACATGCCACACAACTTTGACTAGATTGTGGTGTGGGGAGCGCACGGCCCACTCTGCAGGTGTGGGACAGCAGAAATGGAAAAGTATTTTTTAAAGCAAAACAATGTTTATTCTATGAACTCAAGTTCACCTTTTTAAAACATACAGTGAACATCTTAGCAACCATCAATTCAAATACAACCCCCAAAGAATGCAACACTAAGTAAACCTTTAAGCTTTCCTTTTTAACATCCATACGACTTAAAAACAAAACCTTTATCCGAAGCACATCAGGCTAAAGTCACTACTGAGAACATTTATAATTCTGAATTCACCAAATGATCAAGAGATAGTCTTTTCAGGGCGGAGAGATCAACAGTACACCCGCTCTGTCTGGCTTCAGCTCCAACGCTGAAAATTATAGCGAGCACTTTGGCGGCACCGGGGAGAGAGGGTGCTCCGGGGTTACCGTTCCGGTTATAATAACAATCCTGTAATAACCTTCATTGGCACAAACAGGCTTCCATAATACTGCAATGAAGTTACTGTGAGAAGCCCTCCACTCCTGCGAAGAACAAAGAATAATACAGCACAGGACAGGCCCTTCGGCCCTCCAAGCCTGTTATGGTCATGGTACGTGCTCCCGGAGGGGCCATGGGCTGTGAGGGGGTAAGGGGGCAGGCCAGGGAGCGTTGGGAACGGCTCTGCTCCCGGTGAAGAAGAAGGAACGCTCAGCCAACCCGGATGGCCGTGGCCACGTTACGAATTTGGAGATAGCTCCGTCAACATTTCACGTTGAAGCCTGCCTCCAAGGTCAGCTCCCACCTGTGCAAACCAGTTATTTGCTGCAGGAAACTAAAACACACCCTGCAGCAAACAGCCTAAAACGAAAGTAAAAAGCTGACAGACAGCCCAGCTCCACCCACTCTCTGACATCACAGCAGTAGTAAAGACCCATTTCTTAAAGGTACTCTCACTACAGATATTTATATCCACACCCATTTATAAACACCCATTTCTTCAAGATACTCTCCCACGACAGTGCTGCCTCGCTCCAAACCTCCTCCTTCAACCCCTGCTCTTCCGTCCTCTTTGCCTGCGGTCCCTGAACCGAGCATGCCTCCTCCCCCCACTATCCTGACATACCGGCCGCCTCTGACCCTGAGGCTCGGGCGAGGCTGCTTCACGGGAAGGCCTCTTGGCTCAGCTACGCACCCGGAGGTACCTGAATCCATTAGTGCCCATCAGCTCAGATTTCTCCTTCAGCTGCCCCCCCCCCCCCCCCGCCCACCCCCAGGCTAGCGAGCAGACCTTCTAAACATAAATCTCTCCGCCTTCTCCAAACACCTCCGTCCACTCCCTAAACCTCGCATCCAAACCTAACAAAGCCAAATAACTGGTTTGCACAGGTGGGAGCTGACCTTGGAGGCAGGCTTCAACGTGAAATGTTGACGGAGCTATCTCCAAATTCGTAACGTGGCCACGGCCATCCGGGTTGGCTGAGCGTTCCTTCTTCTTCACCGGGAGCAGAGCCGTTCCCAACGCTCCCTGGCCTGCCCCCTTACCCCCTCACAGCCCATGGCCCCTCCGGGAGCACGTACCATGACCATAACAGGCTTGGAGGGCCGAAGGGCCTGTCCTGTGCTGTATTATTCTTTGTTCTTCGCAGGAGTGGAGGGCTTCTCACAGTAACTTCATTGCAGTATTATGGAAGCCTGTTTGTGCCAATGAAGGTTATTACAGGATTGTTATTATAACCGGAACGGTAACCCCGGAGCACCCTCTCTCCCCGGTGCCGCCAAAGTGCTCGCTATAATTCTTCCCCTCCACATCAAGCCAAACAATGATCTCCAGAACCAGGCCCTCCCCAGGGGTAAGAACCACACTCGACAGCCGCCTCACGTTTCCCGTCAACCTGCGTCCCTTGGCCACTCCCGTCTGGTTCTTTTCCCCCCCCACCACCTCCGGCCAGTCTTCCGGGCTCTGCCTCAGCTAGAAGCTTCGCGTCCACGTTTAACAGGGAGATCGGATGATGTGACCCGCAGCCTGTGGGGAATTTATCCTTCTTCAGGAGCAGAGACACCGACGCCTGGCCCCCAGCTAGTGCGGCAAGGCCTCTCTCCCAAAGGAATCCCTGAACACCTTCCCTGGACTGCATCAACGTCAGCGCATCCCTGATCTCCTCCAACTCCAAAGGGGTTCCCCCCCGTCACCCTTCTGCCACTTTGGGAAACTCTATCATCCCCCATCATACCGCCCCCCCCCCTCACCCCGATGCAGTTCAGACCTGTATAATCTTTCGTAGAAGGCCCTAACTAAATACTCCATTCACCTTCTCCTCGGCCGAAATCCAGCCCTCTCCACCCTGCGCCCTAACCTAGACAACCTCCCCTCCCGTAGAACCCTCGAGATCCTTCCACAGAAACCCCAGGTCCGGCAACAGGCCCACATCTAACCGCCACCCCTCGTGATGTCCCACGGCCTACCCCCAACTCCAGGTCCACCCAAGGTGCGGCCTGGTCAGAAATAACTAGACCTCCCTGTACACACACGACTGTGTGGCAAGATTTAACTCCAACTCAATCTATAAGTTTGCGGTTGATACAGCTGTGGTGGGCCGTATCTCAAACAACGACGAATCAGACTACAGGAGGGAGATAGATCACTGGGTTGCACGGTGTAGCGGAAACAACCTCTCTCTAAATGTCGGAAAGACCAAGGAACTGATCATCGACTTCAGGAAGCTCAGCACGACACACACTCCCGTCTGCATCAATGGCTGTGAAGTGGAGATGGTCGATAGCTTTAAGTTCCTGGGGGTCACCATCACCAATAGTCTGTCCTGGTCCACTCACTTTGATGCAACAGCCAAGAAACCCCAACAACTTCTCGACTTCCTACGGAAGCTAAAGAAATTTGGCCTGTCTGCATCGACTCTCACAAACCTCTCCAGATGTGCGATAGAGAGCATCCTATCCGGCTGCATCACAGCTGGTACGGCAACTGCTCGGCCCAAGATCGCAAGAAACTGCAAAGTGTGGTGAACTCAGCCCGACGCATCACACAAGCTCGCCACCCCCACATTGATTCTGTCTACACCTCCCGCTGCCTCAGGAAGGCAGGCAGCATTATCAGAGACCCCTCCCACCCAGGCATCGCCTTCTTCCAGACCCTTCCATCAGGCAGAAGATACAGAAGTCTGAAGACCCGCACATCCAGACACAGGAACAGCTTCTTCCCCACAGCTACCAGACTCCTCAACGACTCCCCCTCGGACTGATCTGTTCCCTGTAAGAACACTATTCACGACGCCCTATGCTGCTCTTGCTCATGTATTTGCTTTGTTTGGCCCCTTGTTCCGCATTGTAACCAATCACTGTTTGTCGATGTACCATTTGTCGATGCTCTCTGTCGATTATTCTTGTGTCTACTGTGTACGTACTGTGTACGTTCCCTCGGCCGCAGAAAAATACTTTTCACTGTACTTCGGTACGGGTGACAATAAATCAAATTAACCAATAAAACAAACCTCTTCAGCCCTGCCCACGGCGCCCAGTTCAGACCTGGGGAACACATGTACTGAGGAGAAGAACGTGAACTCCTGAACATAGAACATAGAACATAGAAAATACAGCACAGAACAGGCCCTTCGGCCCACGATGTTGTGCCGAACCTTTGTCCTAGATTAATCATAGATTATCATTGAATTTACAGTGCAGAAGGAGGCCATTCGGCCCTTTGAGTCTGCACCGGCTCTTGGAAAGAGCACCCTACCCAAACTCAACACCTCCACCCAACACCAAGGGCAATTTGGACATTAAGGGCAATTTATCATTGGCCAATTCACCTAACCCGCACATCTTTGGACTGTGGGAGGAAACCGGAGCACCCGGAGGAAACCCACGCAGACACGGGGGGGAACGTGCAGACTCCGCACAGACAGTGACCCAAGCCGGAATCGAACCTGGGACCCTGGAGCTGTGAAGCAATTGTGCTATCCACAATGCTACCGTGCTGCCCTTGAGAACAAATAAATCTACACTGTATCATTTTACCGTAATCCATGTACCTATCCAATAGCTGCTTGAAGGTCCCTAATGTTTCCGACTCAACTACTTCCACAGGCAGTGCATTCCATGCCCCCACTACTCTCTGGGTAAAGAACCTACCTCTGATATCCCTCCTATATCTTCCACCTTTCACCTTAAATTTATGTCCCCTTGTAATGGTTTGTTCCACCCGGGGAAAAAGTCTCTGACTGTCTACTCTATCTATTCCCCTGATCATCTTATAAACCTCTATCAAGTCGCCCCTCATCCTTCTCCGTTCTAATGAGAAAAGGCCTAGCACCCTCAACCTTTCCTCGTAAGACCTACTCTCCATTCCAGGCAACATCCTGGTAAATCTTCTTTGCACCTTTTCCAAAGCTTCCACATCCTTCCTAAAATGAGGCGACCAAAACTGTACACAATACTCCAAATGTGGCCTTACCAAAGTTTTGTACAGCTGCATCATCACCTCACGGCTCTTAAATTCAATCCCTCTGTTAATGAACGCGAGCACACCATAGGCCTTCTTCACAGCTCTATCCACTTGAGTGGCAACTTTCAAAGATGTATGAACATAGACCCCAAGATCTCTCTGCTCCTCCACATTGCCAAGAACTCTACCGTTAACCCTGTATTCCGCATTCATATTTGTCCTTCCAAAATGGACAACCTCACACTTTTCAGGGTTAAACTCCATCTGCCACTTCTCAGCCCAGCTCTGCATCCTATCTATGTCTCTTTGCAGCCGACAACAGCCCTCCTTACTATCCACAACTCCACCAATCTTCGTATCGTCTGCAAATTTACTGACCCACCCTTCAACTCCCTCATCCAAGTCATTAATGAAAATCACAAACAGCAGAGGACCCAGAACTGATCCCTGCGGTACGCCACTGGTAACTGGGATCCAGGCTGAATATTTGCCATCCACCACCACTCTCTGACTTCTATCGGTTAGCCAGTTCGTCATCCAACTGGCCAAATTTCCCACTATCCCATGCCTCCTTACTTTCTGCGTAAGCCTACCATGGGGAACTTTATCAAATGCCTTACTAAAATCCATGTACACTACATCCACTGCTTTACCTTCATCCACATGCTTGGTCACCTCCTCAAAGAATTCAATAAGATTTGTAAGGCAAGACCTACCCCTCACAAATCCGTGCTGACTATCCCTAATCAAGCAGTGTCTTTCCAGATGCTCAGAAATCCTATCCTTCAGTACCCTTTCCATTACTTTGCCTACCACCGAAGTAAGACTAACTGGCCTGTAATTCCCAGGGTTATCCCGAGTTCCTTTTTTGAACAGGGGCACGACATTCGCCACTCTCCAATCCCCTGGTACCACCCCTGTTGACAGTGAGGACAAAAAGATCATTGCCAACGGCTCTGCAATTTCATCTCTTGCTTCCCATAGAATCCTTGGATATATCCCGTCAGGCCCGGGGGACTTGTCTATCCTCAAGTTTTTCAAAATGCCCAACACATCTTCCTTCCTAACAAGTATTTCCTCGAGCTTACCAATCTGTTTCACACTGTCCTCTCCAACAATATCGCCCCTCTCATTTGTAAATACAGAAGAAAAGTACTTGTTCAAGACCTCTCCTATCTCTTCAGACTCAATACACAATCTCCCGCTACTGTCCTTGATCGGACCTACCCTCGCTCTAGTCATTCTCATATTCCTTACATATGTGTAAAAGGCCTTGGGGTTTTCCTTGATCCTACCCGCCAAAGATTGTTCATGCCCTCTCTTAGCTCTCCTAATCCCTTTCTTCAGTTCCCTCCTGGCTATCTTGTATCCCTCCAATGCCCTGTCTGAACCTTGTTTCCTCAGCCTTACATAAGTCACCTTTTTCCTCTTAACAAGACATTCAACCTCTCTTGTCAACCATGGTTCCCTCACTCGACCATCTCTTCCCTGCCTGACAGGGACATACATATCAAGGACACGTAGCACCTGTTCCCTGAACAAGTTCCACATTTCACTTGTGTCCTTCCCTGCCAGCCTATGTTCCCAACTTATGCACTTCAATTCTTGTCTGACAACATCATATTTACCCTTCCCCCAATTGTAAACGTTGCCCTGTTGCACGTACCTATCCCTCTCCATTACGAAAGTGAAAGTCACAGAATTGTGGTCACTATCTCCAAAATGCTCCCCCACTAACAAATCTATCACTTGCCCTGGTTCATTACCCAGTACTAAATCCAATATTGCCCCTCCTCTGGTCGGACAATCTACATACTGTGTTAGAAAAGCTTCCTGGACACACTGCACAAACACCACCCCATCCAAACT
This sequence comes from Scyliorhinus torazame, assembly GCF_047496885.1. Taxonomy (NCBI): domain Eukaryota; kingdom Metazoa; phylum Chordata; class Chondrichthyes; order Carcharhiniformes; family Scyliorhinidae; genus Scyliorhinus; species Scyliorhinus torazame. The sequence continues at coordinate 31,854,965 of NC_092732.1, read as the reverse complement.
ATTTGATCTAAAGAGTTTCCACTCAATATTTGGGAAGTTAAAGTCGCCCATGACTACTACCCTATGACTTCTGCACCTTTCCAAAACCTGTTTCCCAATCTGTTCCTCCACATCTCTGTTACTATTGGGGGGCCTATAGAAAACTCCTAACAAGGTGACTGCTCCTTTCCTATTTCTGACTTCAACCCATACTACCTCAATAGGGTGATACTCCTCGAACTGCCTGTCTGCAGCTGTTATACTATCTCTAATTAATAATGCCACCCCCCCACCTCTTTTACCACCCTCCCTAATCTTATTGAAACATCTATAACCAGGGACCTCCAACAACCATTTCTGCCCCTCTTCTATCCAAGTTTCCGTGATGGCCACCACATCGTAGTCCCAAGTACCGATCCATGCCTTAAGTTCACCCACCTTATTCCTGATGCTTCTTGCGTTGAAGTATACACACTTCACCCCCTCTCCGTGCCTGCAAGTACTCTCCTTTGTCAGTGTTCCCTTCCCCACTGCCTCACTACACGCTTTGGCGTCCTGAATATCGGCTACCTTAGTTGCTGGACTACAAATCCGGTTCCCATTCCCCTGCCAAATTAGTTTAAACCCTCCCGAAGAGTACTAGAAAACCTCCCTCCCAGGATATTGGTGCCCCTCTGGTTCAGATGCAACCCGTCCTGCTTGTACAGGTCCCACCTTCCCCAGAATGCGCTCCAATTATCCAAATACCTGAAGCCCTCCCTCCTACACCATTCCTGCAGCCACGTGTTCAACTGCACTCTCTCCCTATTCCTAGCCTCGCTATCACGTGGCACCGGCAACAAACCAGAGATGACAACTCTGTCTGTCCTGGCTTTCAACTTCCAGCCTAACTCCCTAAACTTGTTTATTACCTCCACACCCCTTTTCCTACCTATGTTGTTGGTACCAATGTGCACCACGACTTCTGGCTGCTCCCCCTCCCCCTTAAGGATCCTGAAGACACGATCCGAGACATCCCTGGCCCTGGCACCCGGGAGGCAACATACCTTCCGGGAGTCTCGCTCGCGACCACAGAATCTCCTATCTATTCCCCTAACCATTGAATCTCCTACAACTATTGCTTTTCTATTCTCCCCCCTTCCCTTCTGAGCCCCAGAGCCAGACTCAGTGCCAGAGACCTGGCCGCTAGGTCCTTCCCCCGGTAGGTCATCCCCCCCAACAGCATCCAAAACGGTATACTTGTTTTGAAGGGGAACGGCCACGAGGGATCCCTGCACTGTCTGCCTGTTTGTTTTTTTCCCCCTGACTGTAACCCAGCTATTCTTGTCCTGTACCTTGGGTGTGGTTACCTCCTTGTAACTCTTCTCAATCACCCCCTCTGCCTCCCGGATGATCCGAAGTTCATCCAGCTTCAGCTCCAGTTCCCTAACACGGTCTTTGAGGAGCTGAAGTTGGGTGCACTTCCCGCAGGTATAGTCAGCGGGGACACCGGTGGTATCCCTCACCACCCACATCCTACAGGAGGAGCATGTAACTGGCCTAGCCTCCATCCCCTCTGACCTGACAGAATATAGCTGCCCTGTGGACTAACTAGATCTCCGCCCTCCGACCCTGCTCCCAGTCAGCTACACTTTCTGTAAACTTCAAAATTTGAAGAGCAAATGTTTTGAAGAACATTGTTTGTCCCAGCCCGGGGCGTGCACATTCGCCGATACCGCCTATTTCCCTTCTAATATTCCCGTCACCGTAACATACCGTCCGCCCGCGTCCACCGTTACCTTCTCCGAACGAAACGACTGCCCCCTTTGTTCCCGGGAATCGCCACCCCTCAGGCCCTGCTGCCGGACCCCCGAGTGGAAAGCCTGGCTTGCGCCTGATCTCCCGCTCGCGCTGGAGAAACATCGCGTCGGCCCCTGGACTCTTTAATGAGGAAACGGCCGTGTTCCTTCGACGGGCGGGGCCCTCGCCGGGCCCCGCACAATACAGGTAACCACCCTTGTTGGGTGGTGGTGGGGGGGGGGGTCTCTCACCTCCCCCCCCCCCCCCACCCTCCACCCCCCCCCCCCCCCACTCCCACCCACCCAACCTCGAGTCAGCCATCACCACCACCGTACTCCCAGCCCACAGGCCCACCTAAGATGGCGACCCGCCCCAGCCAAACGGAGGGACAAAAAACATTCCCGGTTACTGTTAACTCCCCCCCCCCCCCCCCCCCCCCCTCCTCTTCTCCAGTCAGCAGACCGCCCGACCTAGCTGATAACCCCTCCCCCCCACCCCCCACAACCTTCTATTCCCATCAAAACTAATCTTGGCCCAACAAGTCGCAGTTCCACCCCCCTCCCCCACTTGTACTCCGTTAGCTAGTCTACTTAGCGCTTGCGGGTTTTCCAACCCCGCCCCACCCCTCCCAGGGTCCCACCTATTCCTTAACCAACGCCTTTGCTCTTGCCCCAGGCTCGCCCCCTCCCCCAGGGTCCTCGTCCCCAAGCCTTGAGCCCTTGAGTAGATCCACCAATCTCACGTTCGGGTGCCTGGACCTGTTCTCCGTGTCGTCGAGCGTTCGCCTTGAGGCCCTTATTTCTATCGCGGGCAAGGCTCCATCTCGGCCTCCGACGACGTGGGTCGCAGCGGAGACGAGGCCTCCTCCGCGTATCTCAACCTGCGCACCCACTCCCTTAGCCGTCCGGCCTAGGCGCCCACATAGCCAGGCCCAAAGCCTGCACCACCACAGCTTGTCATGACACTCTCGCTTCTCGGCCCCGCCTCTCGAATCGCTCGCCCATCTCCCCACCAAACAACTCCGGTTCCCTCACCAACAACACCCCCCCCCCCCCGCCATCACATCCAGGATGATGGGCGTGGCCCCCTTCTCTCCACCCCCCCCACCCCCCCACCGCCCTCCCAGCCCGCCCACCTTTGCCGAATCCTTACTCGGGCCCCGGAGCTTGCGATCTCCCTCCTCCGCCTCTCTTCGACATCCCTCGGGCAAACTCACGCTGACTCTGTCGGACCGTCGGGCGAGAATCCGCAAATTCTTCCGGCGAAAAGGACCGACGTCCCGGGACCTACCCGAGGGGGGGGTTGTGGGGGGGGTGTGTGTGCAGCTGGTGTGCGTCCTGGTGTGACATGGCGGCACCTATCCAGGCCCAAAGCCCCCACCCCACCACAGCTTTGACTTGGAATCTTGACCGCGTAGAAGCTAAGAGAGGGCCATTCGGCCCATCGAGCCATTTAATACCATCACGGGTGAGCGGGCCTGGATTTCAAATCCATTTTTTTGTCCCCGCCGGCTCCCCCTTTTCCTGAATTCCCCTCCCCCGGCCTGGAGCACGCAGAATGTGATCTGCAGCCTCCAATTGACACCTTCTGCTTCCTGACATTCGTGCCGCTATTAACACCCGCTTTGGTCTTTAACAGTACCGATTAACACTCCTCCTTCAATCTCTCTCTCCACGACGTGGCCTTGCGAGTCTTTCCAGCACATTCTGGTTTTGCTTCAGGTTGTCAGCGGCAACAGTGGATTGGATTGGATTGGATTTGTTTATTGTCACGTGTACCGAGGGACAGTGAAAAGTATTTTTCTGCGAGTAGCTCAGCAGATCATTAAGTACATGGGCAGAAAAGGGAATAAAAGAAAATACAGAATAGGGCGACACAACATATACAATGTAACTACATAACACCGGCATCGGATGAAGCATACAGGGCGTAGTGTTAATGAGGTCAGTCCATAAGAGGGTCGTTTAGGAGTCTGGGTAACAGCGGGGAAGAAGCTGTTTTTGAGTCTGTTCGTGCGTGTTCTCAGACTTCTGTATCTCCCGCCCGATGGAAGAAGTTGGAAGAGTGAGTAAGCCGGGTGGGAGGGGTCTTTGATTATGCTGCCCGCTTTCCCCAGGCAGCGGGAGGTGTAGATGGAGTCAATGGATGGAAGGCAGGTTCGTGTGATGGACTGGGCGGTGTTCACGACTCTCTGAAGTTCCTTGCGGTCCTGGGCCGAGCAGTTGCCATACCAGGCTGTGATGCAGCCCGATAGGATGCTTTCTATGGCGCATCTGTAAAAGTTGGTAAGGGTTAATGTGGACATGCCGAATTTCCTTAGTTTCCTGAGGAAGTATAGGCGCTGTTGTGCTTTCTTGGTGGTAGCGTCGACGTGGGTGGACCAGGACAGATTTTTGGAGATGTGCACCCCTAGGAATGTGGTCAGGAAGGTGTTGAGGGGGGGGGCGAGGTGGGAGGGGGTCTTTGCAGGTCTTTGGGCGCTAATTGGTTGCCGCGTTTCCGATGAAACGCGATCGCTGGAGTTCAAATCAAACGAAGACACTTTGCGACTAGCCGAGCTCGCGAACGGCGGTGGAGAGGCGTCGGTGAATCGTTTGGTCTGGTCTTCCCCGGAGCCCAGATAGCAGTCAGCGACTCGCCGAGGCTCCTTCGACAGCACCTTCCAAACCCGCCACCTCTACCATCTAGAAGGACGAGGGGGCAGCAGACACACGGGGAACACCCCCCCCCCACCTGCAAGTTCCCCCTCCCAGCATTTATCCAAATTAAACTGTATCTGCTGCTCACTTGCCCCCTCGCCCAATTCGGCCGTTCCTTCACTGTCGCCGAATCCTGTGACGCCCTCCTCTAGCAGCACGGCGGGTGGACCAACGCCGCACGGGACCGCAGAGGGCTCAAGAAGGTGCCCCGCCCTCCCCCAGCCCCAGCCCACCAACCTCCTCGAGGGGGCAATTAAGGGGGGGGAACGAATGCTGGGCCTGGCCGGGGAATGAACAACAGACCCGTGGGAACGCAGAGAGAACCGAGAAGTGGGAAGAGGGGAATGCAAACGGATAAAGGAAAGGGAGAGAAGCCAGGACACATCGGAAGTCGGTCAACGCGATATTCATACTTTGTGACGGCGCACTGGGAGAGTGTTTGAAGCGAGTCTATTGTTCTGAGGGTGAAACTATAGACGGCCTGGCATTGTCGAGAATCGCAGCACTGATTCTCCGAGTGGGATATTAAATTCCCGGCTTTATTTGCCGGAATGATTCCAATTTATGAAGAGGCACTGGAGGGGGAGGGGGGAGATTCTTCATGTTGTCCGCTCCTCCCTTCCACCTGAATTCCTCGGGGAAATCAGTCGTCCTCACACCAGCCTGGCCTACCCAGCAATGTAGTCAACACCTCTCTGTATCTAACCCCGTGCTGTACCTGTCCTGGGAGTGTTTGATGGGGACAGTGTAGAGGGAGCTTTACCCTGTATCTAACCCCGTGCTGTACCTGTACTGGGAGTGTTTGATGGGGACAGTGTAGAGGGAGCTTTACTCTGTATCTAACCCCGTGCTGTACCTGTCCTGGGAGTGTTTGATGGGGACAGTGTAGAGGGAGCTTTACCCTGTATCTAACCCCGTGCTGTACCTGTCCTGGGAGTGTTTGATCGGGACAGTGTAGAGGGAGCTTTGCTCTGTATCTAACCCCGTGCTGTACCTGTCCTGGGAGTGTTTGATGGGGACAGTGTAGAGGGAGCTTTACTCTGTATCTAACCCCGTGCTGTACCTGTCCTGGGAGTGGTTGATGGGGACAGTGTAGAGGGAGCTTTACTCTGTATCTAACCCCGTGCTGTACCTGTCCTGGGAGTGTTTGATGGAGACAGTGTAGAGGGAGCGTTACTCTGTATCTAACCCCGTGCTGTACCTGTCCTGGGAGTGTTTGATGGGGACAGTGTAGAGGGAGCTTTGCTCTGTATCTAACCCCGTGCTGTACCTGTCCTGGGAGTGTTTGATGGAGACAGTGTAGAGGGAGCGTTACTCTGTATCTAACCCCGTGCTGTACCTGTCCTGGGAGTGGTTGATGGGGACAGTGTAGAGGGAGCTTTACTCTGTATCTAACCCCGTGCTGTACCTGTCCTGGGAGTGTTTGATGGGGACAGTGTAGAGGGAGCTTTGCTCTGTATCTAACCCCGTGCTGTACCTGTCCTGGGAGTGTTTGATGGGGACAGTGTAGAGGGAGCTTTACTCTGTATCTAACCCCGTGCTGTACCTGTCCTGGGAGAGTTTGGTGGGGACAGTGTATAGGGAGCTTTACTCTGTATCTAACCCCGTGGTGTACCTGTCCTGGGAGTGTTTGATGGAGGCAGTGTATAGGGAGCTTTACTCTGTATCTAACCCCGTGCTGTACCTGTCCTTGGAGAGTCTGGTGGGGACAGTGTAGAGGGAGCTTTACTCTGTATCTAACCCCGTGCTGTATTTGTCCTGGGAGTGTTTGATGTTGGCAGTGTAGAGGGAGCTTTTCTCTGTATCTAACCCCGTGCTGTACCTGTCCTGGGAGAGTTTGATGGGGACAGTGTAGAGGGAGCTTTACTCTGTATCTAACCCCGTGCTGCACCTGTCCTGGGAGTGTTTGATGGGGACAGTGTAGAGGGAGCTTTACTCTGTATCTAACCCCGTGCTGTACCTGTCCTGGGAGTGTTTGATGGGGATAGTGTAGAGGGAGCTTTACTCTGTATCTAACCCCGTGCTGTGCCTGTCCTGGGAGTGTTTGATGGGGACAGTGTAGAGGGAGCTTCACTCTGTATCTAACCCCGTGCTGTACCTGTCCTGGGAGTGTTTGATGGGGACAGTGTAGAGGGAGCTTTACTCTGTATCTAACCCCGTGCTGTACCTGTCCTGGGAGTGTTTGTTGGGGACAGTGTAGAGGGAGCTTCACTCTGCATCTACATGGGAGAGATGGCGAGTTTGGAAGGTGCTGTTGAAGGCGTGTGGCCGCGGTGCGTCTTGTAGGCGGTGCACACGGCTGCCGCTGTGCGTCGGGTGGGGGGGGGGGGTGAATGTCGGCGGTTAGCGGGTCGATCGAGCAGGGCTGCTTTGTCCTGGATGGTGTCGAGCTTCTCGAGTGTTGTTGGGAGCCGCGCTCATCCAGGCGAGTGGAGAGTCTCCCATCGCACTCCGGACTCGTGTCCTTGTCGATGGGGGACAGGCTTTGGGGGGGGGGGGGGGGGGCTCAGGAGGTGAGTTTCTCTCCGCAGGATTCCCAGCCTCTGACCTGCTCTGGTAGCCACAGTATTCATACGGCTGGGTCCAGCTCAGTTTCTGATCAATGGTAACCCCCAGGATGTTGATAGTGGGGGATTCAGAGACGGTAATGCCGTTGAATGTCACGGGGCGATGGTTCGATCCTCTCTTGTCGGAGATGGTCATTGCCTGGCACTTGTATGGCGCGAATGTCGCTTGCCCCTTGCCAACCCCGAGCCTGGACATTGTCCATTCCGACAGGTGGGTTGCACAGATCAATGGATCGAATGGACTCCTCCCATCCTTGTCTGCCGTGCCCCGCACTACAAGCTGGCCAAAATCATTGTCCCTGCCTGCCTTTGCTTTGTGTGTGTGTTTTCTGTTTGTCTCTGCTGGACCGAAAACTGGGTGGGAATCTGGCTCCGCCCCTGGCTCCTGGGTCTGTATAAAAGGCTCGTCTCTCTGCCCCTCGCTGCAACCCTGTCAGCGCTGCCCTGGCTGTGCCTGACGGCATTATCTGCTGTTGATTTGCTCCGTAGCCTTGACCCGCGAGTCGGAAGCTCGGCTGAGAGCGAGAGAGAGAGAGAGAGAGTGCGGGACAGAGTGAGAGAGAGAGAGAGCGAGCGAGGGAGAGAGAGAGAGTGCGGGACAGAGTGAGAGAGAGATAGAGCGAGAGAGAGAGAGAGAGAGAGTGCGGGACAGAGTGACAGAGAGATAGAGCGAGAGAGAGAGAGAGAGAGTGCGGGACAGAGTGAGAGAGAGATAGAGCGAGAGAGAGAGAGAGTGCGGGACAGAGTGAGAGAGAGATAGAGCAAAAGAGAGAGAGAGAGAGAGTGCGGGACAGAGTGACAGAGAGATAGAGCGAGAGAGAGAGAGAGTGCGGGACAGAGTGACAGAGAGATCGAGCGAGAGAGAGAGAGTGTGGGACAGAGTGAGAGAGAGATAGAGCGAGCGAGGGAGAGAGAGAGAGTGCGGGACAGAGTGAGAGAGAGATAGAGCGAGAGAGAGAGAGAGAGAGAGAGTGCGGGACAGAGTGACAGAGAGATAGAGCGAGAGAGAGAGAGAGAGAGAGTGCGGGACAGAGTGAGAGAGAGATAGAGCGAGAGAGAGAGAGAGTGCGGGACAGAGTGAGAGAGAGATAGAGCGAGAGAGAGAGAGAGAGTGCGGGACAGAGTGAGAGAGAGATAGAGCGAGAGAGAGAGAGAGTGCGGGACAGAGTGAGAGAGAGATAGAGCGAGAGAGAGAGAGAGAGAGTGCGGGACAGAGTGACAGAGAGATAGAGCGAGAGAGAGAGAGAGAGAGTGCGGGACAGAGTGAGAGAGAGATAGAGCGAGAGAGAGAGAGAGGTTTTAGCCTGCGGCACCCCACCCGGAGTCTCTGGCCCCCTGAACAAGCCGAGTCGAACCATGGGCATCACATCCACCAACATGCGGCTCAAACTGCCCCTCATCTGCCTCCTCCTCCAGCTCCTCCTCATCATCCTCTTCGCCGTCTTCGTCCGCTACGACGGCGACACGGACCCCAGCGGCTGGTCCAGGCGGAAGGCGCAGGAGAACGTGACCGACGGCGACAATGAATTCTACTTTAGGTATCCCAGTGAGTGAGACCAAATAAATCTCTTTAACCTTATGTCTCTCTCTCTCTCTCTCTCTCTATCGCGGTATTGGTGCTGGATTCATCCACCCACACCTCCTCCTCCTCTCACCCCGGAGCGCGGGGAGACGCACCTCAAAAGATGCGATGCCCCTCCTTGCCGAATAGCCGCCCCCGCCTTCTGGCCACGGCGGGTGGGGTGGAATTGCTACGCTAAGGAGAGGGGATGGGGGGGACACAACAACAGAAAGAAAAGCCAGGAGAGCATGCCGAAGCAGCTATTCGCCCACAGGCGGCGTCACACTTCTGTTTATTTTATTTTTGGCCCTCGCCAGGAGTACATTTTTTTGGGGGGGGGGAGGGGCTTTTCACAATACGAGGGGAGAGGGGTGGCCCAAAGGTGCTTTGCGTCGGACAAAACACAACAGGTACTCACAGAGCAAGCTCCCAAAACGTGATCATTGTGGACTGGAAGTGACGTTGGTTGCGGGGTAGATTTCGGTCCAGCGCCATGAAGGGGACAATTCCCCACACACCACCACGCCCCTCCACCCCAATCCCCCGTCTTACTTTTCTTCAAATAGTGCCGTGGGATCTTTCTTTCCCACCAGAGGGGGCTGATCGTAAAGACAGCCCATCCGGCAGTGCGGCACTCCCTCAGTACTGACCCCCCCACAGTGCGGCACTCCCTCAGTACTGACCCTCCCACAGTGCAGCACTCCCTCAGTACTGACCCTCCGACAGTGGGGCACTCCCTCAGTACTGATCCTCCGACAGTGCGGCACTCCCTCAGTACTGACCGTCCGACAGTGTGGCACTCCCTCAGTACTGACCCTCCCACAGTGCGGCGATCCCTCAGTACTGACCCTCCCACAGTGCGGCACTCCCTCAGAACTGACCCTCCCACAGTGCGGCGCTCCCTCAGTACTGACCCTCTGACAGTTCGGCACTCCTTCAGTACTGACCCTCCGACAGTGCGGCGCTCCCTCAGTACTGACCCTCTGACAGTGCGGCACTCCCTCAGTACTGATCCTCCGACAGTGCGGCACTCCCTCAGTACTGACCCTCCCACAGTGCGGCACTCCCTCAGTACTGACCCTCCCACAGTGCGGCTCTCCCTCAGTACTGACCCTCTGACAGTTCGGCACTCCCTCAGTACTGACCCTCCGACAGTGCGGCGCTCCCTCAGTACTGACCCTCTGACAGTGCGGCGCTCCCTCAGTACTGACCCTCTGACAGTGCAGCACTCCCTCAGTACTGACTCTCCGACAGTGCGGCGCTCCCTCAGCACTGACCCAACCGCAGTGCGGCGCTCCCTCAGTACTGATCCTCTGACAGTGCGGCGCTCCCTCAGTACTGACCCTCCCACAGTGCGGCGCTCCCTCCGCACTGACCCTCCCACAGTGCGGCGCTCCCTCAGTACTGACCCTCCCACAGTGCGGCGCTCCCTCAGTACTGACCCTCTGACACTGCGGTGCTCCCTCAGTACTGACCCTCTGACAGTGCGGCGCTCCCTCAGTACTGACCCTCCCACAGAGTGGCACTCCCTCAGTACTGACCCTCCGACAGTGCGACACTCCCTCAGTACTGACCCTCTGACAGTGCGGCGCTCCCTCAGTACTGACCCTCTGACAGTGCGGCACTCCCTCAGTACTGACCCTCCCACAGTGCGGCGCTCCCTCAGTACTGACCCTCTGACAGTGCGGCACTCCCTCAGTACTGACCCTCTGACAGTGCGGCACTCCCTCAGTACTGACCTTCTGACAGTGCGGCGCTCCCTCAGTACTGACCCTCTGACAGTGCGGCACTCCCTCAGTACTGACCCTCTGACAGTGCGGCACTCCCTCAGTACTGACCCTCTGACAGTGCGGCGCTCCCTCAGTACTGACCCTCTGACAGTGCGGCACTCCCTCAGTACTGACCCTCCGACAGTGCAGCACTCCCTCAGTACTGACCCTCTGACACTGCGGTGCTCCCTCAGTACTGACCCTCCCACAGTGCGGCGCTCCCTCCGCACTGACCCTCCCACAGTGCGGCGCTCCCTCAGTACTGACCCTCCCACAGTGCGGCGCTCCCTCAGTACTGACCCTCTGACACTGCGGTGCTCCCTCAGTACTGACCCTCTGACAGTGCGGCGCTCCCTCAGTACTGACCCTCCCACAGAGTGGCACTCCCTCAGTACTGACCCTCCCACAGTGTGGCACACCCTCAGCACTGACCCTCCCACAGTGCGACACTCCCTCAGTACTGACCCTCTGACAGTGCGGCGCTCCCTCAGTACTGACCCTCTGACAGTGCGGCACTCCCTCAGTACTGACCCTCCCACAGTGCGGCGCTCCCTCAGTACTGACCCTCTGACAGTGCGGCACTCCCTCAGTACTGACCCTCTGACAGTGCGGCACTCCCTCAGTACTGACCTTCTGACAGTGCGGCGCTCCCTCAGTACTGACCCTCTGACAGTGCGGCACTCCCTCAGTACTGACCCTCTGACAGTGCGGCACTCCCTCAGTACTGACCCTCTGACAGTGCGGCGCTCCCTCAGTACTGACCCTCTGACAGTGCGGCACTCCCTCAGTACTGACCCTCCGACAGTGCAGTACTCCCTCAGTACTTACCCTCTGACAGTGCGGCGCTCCCTCAGTACTGACCCTCCCACAGTGCGCCGCTCCCTCAGTACTGACCCTCCCGCAGTGCGGCGCTCCCTCAGTACTGACCCTCCCACAGTGCGGCACTCCCTCAGTACTGACCCTCCCACAGTGCGGCACTCCCTCAGTACTGACCCTCCCACAGTGCGGCACTCCCTCAGTACTGACCCTCCCACAGTGCGGCGCTCCCTCAGTACTGACCCTCTGACAGTGCGGTGCTCCCTCAGTACTGACCCTCTCACAGTGCGGTTCTCCCTCAGTACTGACCCTCCCACAGTGCGGTGCTCCCTCAGTACTGACCCACTGACAGTGTGGCGCTCCCTCAGTACTGACCCTCCCACAGTGCGGCGCTCCCTCCGCACTGACCCTCCCACAGTGCGGCGCTCCCTCAGTACTGACCCTCCCACAGTGCGACACTCCCTCAGGACTGACCCTCTGACAGTGCGGCACTCCCTCAGTACTGACCCTCTGACAGTGCGGCGCTCCCTCAGTACTGACCCTCCCACAGTGCGGCGCTCCCTCAGCACTGACCCTCTGACAGTGCGGCGCTCCCTCAACATTGCCACTGGTTTGTGTCCGCCCAGATTCCGACACTGGGGTCGGAGTGGGGAGGGAGCTGAGCAGATCCCTGGGCCATTGGGCGGGGCAGGAATGGGTTAAAAAGAAAACTGCGCTCCGAATTAGCCGTTCCTGTCGCAATTGTTTACCTAATTCACCTTTGAACCCGGAGCGGCTGCTCCTGTGGGCAATTCCACAGCTTGTTGCAGGGGCAGACAGCTCAGAGGACAGACGCAGCGCTCAGCTGAGGACGGGTTTCGAAAGAACTTTACCGATCGATGCCTGGGGCACTGGAACTGGGCGGCACGGTAGCGCAGTGGTTAGCACTGTTGCTTCACAGCTCCAGGGTCCCGGGTTCGATTCCCGGCTCGGGTCACTGTCTGTGCGGAGTCTGCACGTCCTCCCCGTGTCTGCGTGGGTTTCCTCCGGGCGCTCCGGCTTCCTCCCACAAGTCCCAAACAACGTGCCTGTTGGGTGAATTGGACATTCTGAATTCTCCCTCTGTGTACCCGAACGGGCGCCGGGAATGTGGCGACTAGGGGCTTTTCACGGTCACCTCATTGCCGTGTTAATGTAAGCCTACTGGTGACAATAATAAAGATTAATTGTCAAACTAGCAAAAAGACGCAGAGAAAGAGCAGGGTCCAGACTGCGACTAATTAGCTAACCCAGTGTAGCGCACAAAGACTCCGTGAGTCGAATAGAGTGAAGTCGATGAGGCTTTATTAAGCGTGTCTGTTCCCCCGCAGCTCGATAGTAAACTGGCCTGCGGGGGAAGGCACCGGCTTCTTATACTCCGCCTTCAGGGCGGAGCTAGAGGTCAACGGCCAACCAGGACCCGGGATCTGTCAGCCAATGACATTAGGGCTTCCAGTCCCACATGACCCCCAATACATACTACCACATTCACCCCTTGTCAAAAATGAACCCGGCGGGGTGACGCTTCGTATGGTGGTAAGGGTTTACAGGGCTGGTCCTGGGAGGAAAAAAAACATTCACAAGGCAATACAGTATTGGACAATTTTGTCCTGTTGCAACTATTTACAGAGGGTATGGGAAGAAAAGCAAACTGTTCTTGTGAAAAGTCCATATTTAGTTTTAGATCGACGCCACGAGTCGGTCGGGTGGTCTGGTCGTCCGTGTCGATCGCCTCGGTCCCGGTGGTGGTGGTGGTGCTTGTACCGGTGTTGTCGCCTCCAGGAGCCTTACGGTTTCAGCTTGGGCTTTATTCTTGGTCGGGCCTGAGGGGAGGGGAACCGATCCTCCTGGGAAGGGGGCGGTCGCGGGGTGCGGTGGTGGCAGGAAGGGGGGCGGTTGGGTTGATGGTGTCGGGGGGGTGTGCGTGTTGCCGGCGGGCGCCAGATCTCGCAGGGAGACCGTGTCCTGTCGGCCGTCGGGGTACTCCACGTAGGCGTACTGCGGGTTCGCGTGGAGGAGGTGAACCCTTTCGACCAACGGGTCCGCCTTATGTGCCCGCACGTGCTTTCGGAGCAGGATGGGTCCTGGGGCCGCCAGCCAGGTCGGCAGCGACGTTCCAGAGGAGGACCTCCTAGGGAAGACAAGGAGACGCTCGTGAGGCGTTTGATTAGTGCTCGTACATAATAGCGACCGGATGGAGTGGAGAGCGTCCGGGAGGACCTCCTGCCACCGTGAAACTGGGAGGTCCCTGGACCGTAGGGCCAGTAGGACGGCCTTCCAGACCGTGCCGTTCTCCCTCTCTACTTGCCCGTTCCCCCGGGGGTTGTAGCTGGTCGTCCTGCTTGAGGCTATGCCCTTGCTGAGCAGGAACTGGCGCAGCTCGTCACTCATGAAAGAGGACCCCCTGTCGCTGTGGACGTATGCGGGGTAACTGAACAGCGTGAAGATGCTGTTCAGGGCTTTAATGACTGTGGCCGCGGTCATGTCAGAACAGGGAATGGCAAAAGGGAAGCGGGAGTATTCGTCCACCACATTAAGAAAATATGCGTTGCGGTCGGTGGAGGGGAGGGGTCCTTTGAAATCCAAACTGAGGCGTTCAAAGGGGCGGGAAGCCTTAATCAGGTGCGCTCCATCCGGCCTGAAAAAATGCGGCTTGCATTCTGCGCAGATGTGGCAGTTCCTTGTGACTGTACGGACCTCCTCTAAAGAGTATGGGAGATTGCGGGACTTGATGAAGTGGTAAAACCGAGTGACCCCCGGGTGGCAGAGGTCCTCGTGGAGGGCTTGGAGGCGGTTAATTTGTGCGTTGGCACATGTGCCGCGGGATAGGGCATCGGACGGCTCATTCAGCTTTCCGGGCCGGTACAAGATCTCGTAGTTGAAGGTGGAGAGCTCGATCCTCCACCTTAAGATCTTGTCGTTTTGATTTTGCCCCGCTGTGCATTATCGAACATGAAGGCTACCGACCGTTGGTCCGTGAGGAGAGTGAATCTCCTGCCGGCCAGGTAATGCCTTCAATGTCGCACAGCTTCCACTATGGCTTGGGCTTCCTTTTCCACTGAGGAGTGGCGGATTTCTGAGGCGTGGAGGGTCCGGGAGAAAAAGGCCACGGGTCTGCCCGCTTGGTTAAGGGTGGCCGCGAGAGCTACGTCGGAGGCGTCGCTCTCGACCTGGAAGGGGAGGGACTCGTCGATGGCGCGCATCGTGGCCTTTGCGATATCCGCTTTGATGCGGCTGAAGGCCTGGCAAGCCTCTGTCGACAGCGGGAAGGTCGTGGTCTGTATTAGGGGGCGGGCCTTGTCTGCATACTGGGGGACCCACTGGGCGTAGTATGAAAAAAACCCCAGGCAGCGTTTCAGGGCTTTTGGGCAGTGCGGGAGGGGAAATTCCATGAGGGCGCACATACGTTCGGGGTCGGGGCCTATTATCCCATTGCGCACTATGTAGCCCAGAATGGCTAGCCGATCGGTGCTAAAAACGCACTTGTCCTCGTTGTACGTGAGGTTCAAGGCTTTGGCGGTCTGGAGGAATTTTTGGAGGTTGGCGTCGTGGTCCTGCTGATCGTGGCCGCAGATGGTTACATTGTCGAGATACGGGAACGTGGCCCGTAACCCATGTTGATCAACCATTCGGTCCATCTCCCGTTGGAAGACCGAGACCCCGTTTGTGACGCCAAATGGGACCCTTAGGAAATGGTATAATCGCCCGTCTGCCTCGAAGGCTGTGTACTTGCGGTCACTTGGGCGGATGGGGAGCTGATGGTAGGCGGACTTGAGGTCCACGGTGGAGAAGACCTTATATTGGGCAATCCGATTGACCATGTCGGATATGCGGGGGGGAGGGTACGCGTCTAGTTGTGTGTACCTGTTGATGGTCTGGCTATAGTCAATGACCATCCTTTGTTTCTCCCCTGTCTTCACTACTACCACCTGCGCTCTCCAGGGACTATTGCTGGCCTGGATTATGCCTTCCTTTAGTAGCCGCTGGACTTCGGACCGAATGAAGGTCCGGTCCTGGGCGCTGTACCGTCTGCTCCTAGTGGCGACGGGTTTGCAATCCGGGGTGAGGTTCGCAAACAAGGACGGGGGTTGCACCTTGAGGGTAGCGAGGCCGCAGATAGTGAGTGGGGGTATGGGGCCGCCGAATTTGAACGTAAGGCTCTGTAGATTGCATTGGAAATCTAATCCCAGCAAGGTGGGGGCACAGAGTTGGGGAAGGACGTTTAGTTTGTAGTTTTTGAACTCCCTCCCCTGCACCGTTAGGGTAACTATGCAGAATCCTTGGATCTGTACGGAGTGGGATCCTGCAGCTAGGGAAATCTTTTGTGCGCTGGGATAGGTGGTCAAGGAACAGCGTCTTACCGTGTCGGGGTGTATAAAGCTCTCCGTGCTCCCAGAGTCGACTAGGCATGGCGTCTCGTGGCCGTTTATTAGCACCGTTGTCGTCGTCGTCTGGAGTGTCCGGGGCCGAGCTTGATCGAGCGTAATTGAAGCGAGCCGTGGTTGTAGTAGTGGAGTGGGGTCCGTTGTTGCCGTCCAAGATGGCGTCGGGGATGGACAAAATGGCCGCCCCCATACATCGCAAGTGGCTGGGGGGTCACAAGATGGCGGCGGGGGTGGACAAAATGGCCGCCCCCACGCGTCGTACAGGTCTGGGGCGGTCCAAGATGGCGGCGCCCCTCCTCCCCTCGTGGTGGCCGGGACCCAAAATGGCGGCGTCTGCGGGTCGCACATGGTGTGCTGGGGGGGGTTGGGGAGCGTTAGGACCGCGAGCGCTAGGACCGCGAGTGCTAGGACCGCGCGGAGCTCCCTCACCGGAGACAGCGGTGGTCGGGGCCCAAGTAGGTGGCGGCGGCGGGTCAGGCGCGGGGCGCGGGGTGGGGGTTAGGGGGGCGTTAGGGACGCGCAAAACTCCCTCCTCTCCGTGGAGAGTGTTGGCCGGGACCCAAAGCGGTAGCGCCGGCGGCGGGTCATGCATGGGCTGCGGGGAGGGGGGTTGGGGAGCGTAAGCGGCGTGCAGGGCTCCCAGTTCTCCCGGGACCGCGGTGGTCGGGACCCAGAGCGGCTGCGCCAGCGGGTGGGGCGCGTAAACTGCTTGCAGGGCTCCCTGTGCTCCCGGGACGGCGGCAACCTCGCGGGACCGGCACACAACCGCATAATGGCCCTTTTTCCCGCAGCTTTTGCAGATTGCTGCGCGGGCCGGGCAGCGCTGCCGGGGGTGTTTCGCCTGGCCGCAGAAATAGCAGCGGGCGCCCCCGGTGCGACTCGGCGTTTGGACCGCGCAAGCCTGTGGGGTGTCCGGGGGGGGGGGGGTAGGGGGTTTGCCGCGACGGGTACGTACGGGGCCCAATGGGTTGCCGCGCGGTCGGGGCCGTAGGCGCGGGTATTACGCGCGGCCACGTCTAGGGAGGCTGCTAGGGCCCGTGCCTCTGAGAGTCCGAGCGACTCTTTTTCTAGAAGTCTTTGGCGGATTTGGGAGGATTGCATACCTGCCACAAAAGCATCGCGCATTAACATGTCCGTGTGTTCATTTGCGTTCACCGACGGGCAGCTGCAGGCTCGTCCCAAAATCAGCAGCGCGGCGTAGAATTCGTCCATCGATTCTCCGGGACCTTGCCGTCTTGTCGCGAGCTGGTAGCGAGCGTAGATTTGGTTAACAGGGCGGACATAGAGACTTTTCAGTGCTGCGAACGCCGTCTGGAAATCGTCCGAGTCTTCGATGAGGGAGAAAATCTCCGTGCTCACCCTCGAGTGCAGGACCTGCAGTTTTTGGTCTTCTGAGACCCGGCCTGTGGTCGTTCTGAGGTAGGCCTCGAAGCAAGTCTGCCAGTGCTTGAAGGCTGCTGCCGCGTTCACTGCGTGGGGGCTGATCCTCAGGCATTCCGGAATGATCCTGAGCTCCATAGTCTTTTTTAGGCACGCTTAATAAATTGTAGCGCACAAAGACTCCGTGAGACGAATAGAGTGAAGTCGATGAGGCTTTATTAAGCGTGTCTGTTCCCCCGCAGCTCGATAGTAAACTGGCCTGCGGGGGAAGACTCCGGCTTCTTATACTCCGCCTTCAGGGCGGAGCTAGAGGTCAACGGCCAACCAGGACCCGGGATCTGTCAGCCAATGACATTAGGGCTTCCAGTCCCACATGACCCCCAATATATACTACCACACCAACCTTGGCCCAAACCCTCAGCCCTTCCTCGTGCCGTGTCCCTCTATACCCGTCCTGTCCATGTGTTTGTCAAGATGCCTTTTGAACACCGTTAATGTATCTGTTTCCACAACCTCCCCTAGCAACGCGTTCCAGACACTCACCACCCTCTGTGGAAACCTGCCTCGCACATCCCCTCTAAACTTTGCCCCACGGACCGTAAACCTGTGCCCCCTGGTGACTGACCCCTCCACCCTGGGAAAGAGTGCCTGCCCATCCGCTCTATCCACACCCCGCATAATCTTACAGACCTCGATCAGGTCGCCCCTCAACCTCCGTCTCTCTAATGAAAACAGTCCGAGTCTATCCAGCCTCTCATCGCTAACACCCTCCAGACCCGGCAACGTCCTGGTGAACCTCCCCTGCACCCTCTCCAAAGCCTCCACCTCCTTCTGGTAGTGTGGCCACCAGAATTGTCCGCAACATTCCAAGTGCGGCCTTACCAAGGTTCTGTACAACTGCAGCCTGACTCGCCAGTTTTTATACTCGATGCCCCGTCCAATGAAGGCGAGCATTCCGTCTGCTTTCTTGACTACCTTGTCCACTTGTGTTGCCACCTTCAAAGATCTGTGGGCCTGCACGCCCAGATCTCTGACTTTCTATATCCCGAAGAGTTTTGCCATTTACGGTATATTTCCGCTCTGTGTTAGACCGACCAAAATGCATCACCTCACATTTCTCCGGATTAAACTGCATTTGCCATTTCTCTGCCCAAGTCGCCAACCTATCTATGTCCTGTTGCATCCTCTGACAATCCTCAACACGATCGGCCACTCCTCCAACCCTGGTGTCATCCGCGAACGGACCAATCAGACCAGCTACATTCTCCTCCAAACCGTTTATGGACACCACAAACAGCAGAGGCTCCAGCACCGATCTCTGTGGAACACCACTAGTCACAACCTTCCATTCAGAAAAACACCTTCTCCTGCTACCCTGTGACCCAGCCAGTTCTGTATCCATCTTACCAGCTCACCTCTGATCCCGTGTGACTTCACCTTTAGTACCAGTCGGCCATGAGGCACCTTGTCAAAGGCTTTACTGAAGTCCATGTAAACAGCATCCACCGCCTTCCCCTCATCAGTCACCTTTGTCACCCCCTCAAAAAACTCGATCAAGTTGGTGAGGCACGACCTCCCCTTCACTAAACCATGCTGTCTGTTGCTAATGAGCCCATTTGTTTCCAAATGGGTATAAATCCTGTCCCTGAGAATTCTCTCCAATAATTTACCTAACGTGAGATTCGCCGGCCTACAGTTTCCAGGATTATCCCTGCTACCTTTCTTAAACAGCGGTACCACATTAGCTATTCTCCAGTCCTCTGGGATCTCGCCTGTAGCCAATGAGGATAGAAAGATGTCAGTCAAGGCCCCAGCAATTTCCTCCCTTGCTTCCCTCAAAATTCTGGGATAAATTCCATCTGGCCCAGGCGACTTATCTTAATATCTTTCAACAGACCCAACACCGCCCCCTTTTTGATGTCAATCTGACCCAGGCCTGTCCACACACCCTATCCATAAATCATCTCCCACAAAGCCCCTTTCTTTGGTGTACATTGAGTCATTTACTACCTCGCCCATTTCCTCTGGCTCAACACATAGAGTCTCTCCGTTGTCCTGAAGCGGTCCAATCCTTTCCCTGGCCACCCTCTTGCTTTTTACATATGAATAAAAAGCTTTGCGATTCACCTTAATCCTACTTGCCAAGGACTTTTCGTGATCCCTCCTAGCCCTCCTAATTTCCCGCTTCAGTATGTTCTGACTTTCTTCATACGCCTCAAGGGTTTTGGCTGTCCCCACCCTTGTAGACTGTACAAAAGCGTCTTAAAGGAGAGAGAGACGGAGAGATAGAGAGAGAGAGGGGCACAGGTTTAGGGAGGGAATTCCAGAGGGCTGGAGGTTACAGAGATAGGGAGGGGGTGTAGGAGCTGGAGGAGGTTACAGAGATAGGGAGGGGGTGTAGGGGCTGGAGGAGGTTACAGAGATAGGGAGGGGGTGTAGGGGCTGGAGGAGGTTTCAGAGATAGGGAGGGGGTGTAGGGGCTGGAGGAGGTTACAGAGATAGGGAGGGGGTGCAGGGGCTGGAGGGGGTTACAGGGATAGGGAGGGGTGTGTGGGGGCTGGAGGAGGTTACAGAGATAGGGAGGGGGTGTAGGGGCTGGAGGAGGTTGCAGAGAGAGGGAGGGGGTGTAGGGGCTGGAGGAGGTTACAGAGATAGCGAGGGGGTGTAGGGGCTGGAGGAGGTTACAGAGATAGGGAGGGGATGTAGGGGCTGGAGGAGGTTACAGAGATAGTGAGGGGGAGTAGGGGGTTGGAGGAGGTTACAGAGATAGGGAGGGGGTGTAGGGGCTGGAGCAGGTTACAGAGATGGGGGGGGGGTGTAGGGGCTGGAGGAGGTTGCAGAGATCTCGGAGGGGGTGTAGGGGCTGGAGGGGGTTACAGAGATAGGGAGGGGGTGTAGGGGCTGGAGGAGGTTACAGAGATAGGGAGGGGGTGTAGGGGCTGGAGGGGGTTACGGAGATAGGGAGGGGGTGTAGGGGCTGGAGGGGGTTACAGAGGTAGGGAGGGGGTGTAGGGGCTGGAGGAGGTTACAGAGATAGGGAGGGGGTGTAGGGGCTGGAGGGGGTTACGGAGATAGGGAGGGGGTGTAGGGGCTGGAGGGGGTTACAGAGATAGGGAGGGGGTGTAGGGGCTGGAGGGGGTTACGGAGATAGGGAGGGGGTGTAGGGGTGGAGGGGGTTACGGAGATAGGGAGGGGGTGTAGGGGCTGAAGGAAGTTACAGAGATAGGGAGGGAGTGTAGGGGCTGGAGGTTTCAGAGATAGGGAGGGGGTGTAGGGGCTGGAGGAGGTTACAGAGATAGGGAGGGGGGTAGGGGGCTGGAGGAGGTTACAGAGATAGGGAGGGGGTGTAGGGGCTGGAGGTTTCAGAGATAGGGAGGGGGTGTAGGGGCTGGAGGAGGTTACAGAGATAGGGAGGGGGTGTAGGGACTGGAGTAGGTCACAGAGATAGGGAGGGGGTGTAGGGGCTGGAGGAGGTTACTGAGATAGGGAGGGAGTGTAGGGGCTGGAGGAGATTACAGAGATAGGGAGGGGGTGTAGGGACTGGAGGAGGTTACAGAGATAGGGAGAGGGTGTAGGGGCTGGAGGAAGTTACAGAGATAGGGAGGGGGTGTAGGGGGCTGGAGGAGGTTACAGAGATAGGGAGGGGGCGTAGGGGCTGGAGGAGGTTACAGAGATAGGGAGGGGGTGTAGGGGCTGGGGGAGGTTACAGAGATAGGGAGGGGGTGTCGGGGCTGGAGGAGGTTACAGAGATAGGGAGGGGGTGTAGGAGCTGGAGGAGGTTGCAGAGGTAGGGAGGGGTGTAGGGGCTGGAGGAGGTTACAGGGATAGGGAGGGGTGTAGTGGCTGGAGGAGGTTACAGAGATAGGGAGGGGGTGTAGGGGCTGGAGGAGGTTACAGAGATAGGGAGGGGGTGTAGGGGCTGGAGGAGGTTACAGAGATAGGGAGGGGGTGTAGGAGCTGGAGGAGGTTACAGAGATAGGGAGGGGGTGTAGGGGCTGGAGGAGGTTACAGAGATAGGGAGGGGGCGTAGGGGCTGGAGGAGGTTACAGAGATAGGGAGGGGGTGTAGGGGCTGGGGGAGGTTACAGAGATAGGGAGGGGGTGTCGGGGCTGGAGGAGGTTACAGAGATAGGGAGGGGGTGTAGGGGCTGGAGGAGGTTTCAGATAGGGAGGGGGTGTAGGAGCTGGAGGAGGTTACAGAGATAGGGAGGGGGTGTAGGGGCTGGAGGAGGTTACTGAGATAGGGAGGGAGTGTAGGGGCTGGAGGAGATTACAGAGATAGGGAGGGGGTGTAGGGACTGGAGGAGGTTACACAGATAGGGAGAGGGTGTAGGGGCTGGAGGAAGTTACAGAGATAGGGAGGGGGTGTAGGGGGCTGGAGGAGGTTACAGAGATAGTGAGGGGGTGTAGGGGCTGGAGGAGCTTGCAGAGAGAGGGAGGGGGTGTAGGGGCTGGAGGAGGTTGCAGAGATAGGGAGGGGTGTAGGGGCTGGAGGAGGTTACAGGGATAGGGAGGGGGTGTAGGGGGCTGGAGGAGGTTACAGAGATAGGGAGGGGGGTGTAGGAGCTGGAGGAGGTTACAGAGATAGGGAGGGGGTGTCGGGGCTGGAGGAGGTTACAGAGATAGGGAGGGGGTGTAGGGGGCTGGAGGAGGTGACAGAGATAGGGAGGGGGTGTAGGGGCTGTGGAGGAATTTAATTTGGGTGCCATAGGGGATATCGACACGCGTAAATGTGGGAGCGACTCTGGACGTGTTGTAGTTGGGTTAGGTTGGAAGTTAAGTGCCGTGTCAGGGGGCGTGTTGGCATAGTGTAGCGTGCGGGGCCCCAGGGACCAGTGCCCCCTGTGAAAGGCGGCCTGTCCGTCTCTCCCGGAGCTCCGAGAAGATACGCCTGTGGGCAGCTGACTAAGTGAAGGAATAGTGACGCCTCACCACCGGAGCCCCGGGCTCGAACTGTCTGATCACCAAAGGCAGTGCGAACTGGTTCCAGCTGGAGAAACGGCAATCCATCTGCCAAGTGGACAAACCGGTGTTTCTACCCGAGCTGGCGTGCCGTCACCTGTGCAGGGCGAACGAGGCAGCCAGTCTGCTCACAGCATCATCCCACAGACAAATCTTTCCTTGCCACCGCCCCCCACCCCCCTCCCTCCCCCACCACCACTTCCCACTCCCTCAGAATGGGCCAAATCCCGGCAGACGCACTTCAATGCGGGCGTGTGTGAGGTTCACTATTTTGGCCAAACAAATAGAAATGCAAATTATACGTGGGCAGCACGCGAGCACAGCGGTTAGCACGGTTGATTCACGGCGCCCAGGTCCCGGGTTCGATTCCCGGCTTGGGTCACTGTCTGGGCGGAGTCTGCACGCCCTCCCCCGTGAGTGCGTGGGGTTTCCTCCGGGCGCTCCGGTTTCCTCCCACAAGTCCCGAAAGACGTGCTTGTTAGGTGAATTTGGACATTCTGAATTCTCCCTCTGTGTACCCGAACAGGCGCCGGGAATGTGGCGACTAGGGGCTTTTCACGGTAACCTCATTGCAGTGCTAATGTGAGCCTACTTGTGACAATAAAGATTATTATTATCGAAATGGAAAGCAGATTCGAGGTGCCCCTGGGCAGCGGGATCTCGGTGTCTTAGTAGGACTTGAGTATAAAAGTAGCAAAGTGTCGTTGCATAGGGTGTTGGTGAGACCACATCTGGAGTGTTGTGTCCAGTTTTGGTCTCCTTATTTGAGGAAGGATGTGGTGGCATTGGAGGCAGTTCAGAGGAGGGTCCACAGATTGATTCCGGGGATGAAAGGGTTGACGTACGAGGAGATTGAACAGTTTGGGCTCATACTCGCGGGAGTTTAGAAGGATGAGAGGGGATCTGATCGAGGCGTGCAAAATACGAAAAGGGATTGATGAAGTCAACGTAGACCAAATGTTCCCCCTTGTGGGACAATCTAGAACGGGAGGTCACGGATATAGGTTGAGAGGCGGTAGATTTAGAACTGAGAAGAGGAGGAGCTACTTCTCGCCGAGGGGGGTGAATTTGAGGAACTCGCTGCCCCCATAGTGCGGTGGAATCTGAATCATTAAATGGTTTCAAAAAGGAGAGGGATACAGTTCTGGTTAAATAACAGGTTAAAGGGACTTGGGGAACAGGTAGGGAAGTGGGTTTGAGACCAGGAAGAGATCAGCCAGGGTCTAATTGAATGGCGGAGCAGGCTCGGAGGGGCTGAATGGCCAACTTCTGATCCTAATCCCGATTGGACGTGGCGGAGAACTTGCTCAACAGTGACCCCCTCCTATTTTCTCTCCCTCTCTCTCTCTCTCCCTCCTTCCCCATCCCCTTACTCGGGATGCTGCCCCCCCCCCACCCCCCCACCAATCCACCCACCGCCCCCCCCCCCCCCCCCCCCCCCCCCCATCCCAGGTTTTCAGGACGTCCACGTGATGATCTTCGTGGGATTTGGCTTCCTGATGACCTTCCTGAAGAAGTACGGCTACAGCAGCGTGGGGTTCAACTTCATCTTGGCAGCGTTCTCCCTCCAGTGGGCGACCTTGGTCCAGGGCTGGCTGCATGGCATGAAGGAGGACGGCAAGATCCACATTGGCATCGAGAGGTATCGACAGGGGGAGAGAGGGGAGGGGGAGAGTGGGGAGGGGAGGGGGAGAGTGGGGAGGGGGAGGGGGAGAGTGGGGAGGGGGAGGGGGAGAGTGGGGAGGGGGTGGGGGGAGAGGGGGGAGGGGGTGGGGGAGAGGGGGGGAGGGGGGAGAGTGGGGAGGGGAGGGGGAGAGTGGGGAGGGGGAGGGGGAGAGTGGGGAGGGGGGAGAGTGGGGAGGGGAGGGGGAGAGTGGGGAGGGGGAGGGGGAGAGTGGGGAGGGGGAGGGGGAGAGTGGGGAGGGGGGAGGGGGTGGGGGAGAGGGGGGAGGGGGAGAGTGGGGAGGGGGAGAGTGGGGAGGGGAAGGGGAGGGGGAGGGGGAGAGTGGGGAGGGGGAGAGTGGGGAGGGGGAGAGTGGGGAGGGGAAGGGGAGGTGGAGAGTGGGGAGGGGAAGAGTGGGGAGGGGAGGGGGGAGTGGGGAGGGGGGAGAGTGGGGATGGGGGAGAGTGGGGATGGGGGAGAGTGGGGAGGGGGAGGGTGGGGGGAGAGTGGGAGGGGGAGAGTGGGGAGGGGGTGGGGGGGAGAGTGGGGAGGGGAAGGGGAGGGGGAGGGGGAGAGTGGGAGGGGGAGAGTGGGCAGGGGGTGGGGGGAGAGTGGGGAGGGGGTGGGGAGAGGGGGGAGGGGGAGAGTGGGGAGGGGGAGAGTGGGGAGGGGAAGAGGAGGGGGAGGGGGAGAGTGGGGAGGGAGAGAGTGGGGAGGGGAAGGGGAGGGGGAGGGGGAGAGTGGGGAGGGGGAGAGTGGGGAGGGGAGGGGGGAGTGGGGAGGGGGGAGAGTGGGGATGGGGAAGAGTGGGGATGGGGGAGAGTGGGGAGGGGGAGAGTGGAGAGGGGTGGGGGGAGAGTGGGAGGGGGAGAGTGGGGAGGGGGTGGGGGGAGAGTGGGGAGGGGAAGGGGAGGGGGAGGGGGAGAGTGGGAGGGGGAGAGTTGTCAGGGGGTGGGGGGAGAGTGGGGAGGGGGATGGGGAGGGGGATGGGGAGGGGGAGGGGGGGAGAGCGGGGAGGGGGAGGGGGAGTGGGGTGGAGGAGGGGGAGAGGGGAGGGAGATTGGGGAGTGGGGAGGGGGGAGAGTGGGGAGGGGGGAGAGTGGGGAGGGGGGAGAGTGGGGAGGGGGAGAGTGGGGATGGGGGAGAGTGGGGAGTGGGAGGGGAGAGTGGGGAGGGGGAGGGGAGAGTGGGGAGGGGGTGGGGGAGGGGGAGAGTGGGGAGGGGAAGGGGAGGGGAGGGGGAGTGTGGGAGGGGGGAGGGGGAGAGTGGGCAGGGGCTGGGGGGAGAGTGGGGAGGGGAGGGGGAGTGTGGGAGGGGGAGAGTGGGCAGGGGGTGGGGGGAGAGTGGGGAGGGGGAGGGGGAGAGTGGGGATGGGGGAGTGGGGAGGGGGAGAGTGGGCAGGGCGTGGGGGAGGGGGTGGGGGGACAGTGGGGAGGGGAGGGGGAAGAGTGGGGATGGGGGGGAGTGGGGAGGGGGAGGGGGAGAGTGGGGATGGGGAGAGTGGGGAGGGTGTGGAGAGTGGGGAGGGGGTGGAGAGTGGGGAGGGGGCTAAGAGGGCAGTTGACTGAGGGGAAGTAAGGACGCTGGAGTTGGGGGGCGTTGGAGAGAGTTTGAAGGGAGGGTGGAGGAGACGCTGGGAATGGAGGGGCGGAAATGTGGAGGGAGTTGAGGGGAATGGAGGGGTTGAGGGAATGGAGGAGTTGAGGGGATGGAGGAGTTGAGGGGTTGGAGGGGTTGAGGGGTTGGAGGGAGTTGAGGGGGATGAGGGTGATGGAGGGGATTGAGGGGTTGGATGGGGTTGAGGGGGATGGAGTTGAGGGGGATGGAGGGGGTTGAGGGGAATGGAGGGAGTTGAGGGGGATGGAGGGAGTTGAGGGGAATGGAGGGAGTTGAGGGGGATGGAGGGGGTTGAGGGGGATGGAGGGGGTTGAGGGGAATGGAGGGAGTTGAGGGGAATGGAGGGAGTTGAGGGGAATGGAGGGAGTTGAGGGGGATGGAGGGGGTTGAGGGGGATGGAGGGGGTTGAGGGGAATGGAGGGAGTTGAGGGGGATGGAGGGAGTTGAGGGGGATGGAGGGGGTTGAGGGGAATGGAGGGAGTTGAGGGGGATGGAGGGAGTTGAGGGGGATGGAGGGGGTTGAGGGGAATGGAGGGAGTTGAGGGGAATGGAGGGAGTTGAGGGGAATGGATATTCTTCAATCACAGAGGGACTTTGTGGGAATGTTTGGCGAAGGTCCCGAGTGTGACGAAGACCCCCCCCCTCCCCCAGACCCTCAATGATTACCCCGTGTGGGCCCCCTCGGGGATTTCCGTTTGCCCTGCCGACTCTCTGAACCTCTGTGTGCCACTTGCAGCATGATCAACGCCGACTTCTGCACGGGCTCCGTTCTCATCTCCTTCGGGGCCCTCCTGGGGAAGACCAGCCCCGCCCAGCTCCTCATCATGACCGTCTTCGAATCCGCCCTCTTCTCCATCAACGAGTTTGTCCTCCTGTCAGTGATGGAGGTGAGGCTTCCGATAAAGCGGCCGCGGTTTGGGGGGTGGGGTGGGGGTGGTGGGGGGGGGGGGGGGGGGGGGGGGTGGGGGGGGTGGTGGGGGGGGGGAGGCGGGGGAGGGGGTTTGTGAGCCCAGGCAGACAAGCCGGCGAGCCTCGGTTGAGGAGAGAACGAATTGGTGATGGCCCACGTGGTCGAACAGCCCAGATGGCGCGAAAGGCTTCTGGCGGTGTGGCTGGCAGACAGGGACGCGAGGGAATGCAGCGAGGTGGCGAGGGGCTGAGGGGGGGACGGGGGGACGGGGGGGGGGGGGGAACGTGTCTGGGAACAGCGTGAGAGACAGGCCGGCTGTTTTGAAAGCCGTGTTGCAGTCAGGAACACAGGGGACACTGTTCCCGCAGAGAACACAGTGTACATCGGCCCAAACAAAAGCAGATCTCCATGTGACACGCAGCAGGATGCAAACTCTCCCAGACTCGAGACGCGATCTGTGGCGGGAAAAATACACAACAATACACAACTTTCGCCAGGCTACTGGACATTGCGAGCCCTTTCCCCAACACATCCTCAGATCAGACCCTCCAATACAAGACCCTCTCTCACACACTGTCCCTCAGTATCAGACTCTCAGTTATAACACTCTCTCTCACACACTATCCCTCAGTTTCAGACTCTCAGTTATAACACTCTCGCTCACACACTGTCCCTCAGTATCAGACTCTCAGTTATAACATTCTCTCTGTTACACTGTCCCTCAGTATCAGACTCTCAGTTATAACACTCTCTCTCACACACTGTCCCTCAGTATCAGACTCTCAGTTATAACACTCTCTCTCTCACACTGTCCCTCAGTATCAGACTCTCAGTTATAACACTCTCTCTGTTACACTGTCCCTCAGTATCAGACTCTCAGTTATAACACTCTCTCTCACACACTGTCCCTCAGTATCAGACTCTCAGTTATAACATTCTCTCACACACTGTCCCTCAGTATCAGACTCTCAGTTATAACACTCTCTCTGTTACACTGTCCCTCAGTATCAGACTCTCAGTTATAACACTCTCTCTCTCACACTGTCCCTCAGTATCAGACTCTCAGTTATAACACTCTCTCTGTTACACTGTCCCTCAGTATCAGACTCTCAGTTATAACACTCTCTCTCACACTGTCCCTCAGTATCAGACTCTCAGTTATAACACTCTCTCACACTGTCCCTCAGTATCAGACTCTCAGTTATAACACTCTCTCTCACACACTGTCCCTCATTATCAGACTCTCAGTTATAACACTCTCTCTCTCACACTGTCCCTCAGTATCAGACTCTCAGTTATAACACTCTCTCTCTCACACTGTCCCTCAGTGTCAGACTCTCAGTTATAACACTCTCTCTCACACACTGTCCCTCAGTGTCAGACTCTCAGTTATAACACCCTCTCACACACTGTCCCTCAGTATCAGACTCTCAGTTATAACACTCTCTCTCTCACACTGTCCCTCAGTATCAGACTCTCAGTTATAACACTCTCTCTCTCACACTGTCCCTCAGTATCAGACTCTCAGTTATAACACTCTCTCTCTCACACTGTCCCTCATTATCAGACTCTCAGTTATAACACTCTCTCTCTCACACTGTCCCTCAGTATCAGACTCTCAGTTATAACACTCTCTCTCTCACACTGTCCCTCAGTGTCAGACTCTCAGTTATAACACTCTCTCTCACACACTGTCCCTCAGTGTCAGACTCTCAGTTATAACACCCTCTCACACACTGTCCCTCAGTATCAGACTCTCAGTTATAACACTCTCTCTCTCACACTGTCCCTCAGTATCAGACTCTCAGTTATAACACTCTCTCTCTCACACTGTCCCTCAGTATCAGACTCTCAGTTATAACACTCTCTCTCTCACACTGTCCCTCAGTGTCAGACTCTCAGTTATAACACTCTCTCACACACTGTCCCTCAGTATCAGACTCTCAGTTATAACACTCTCACTGTTACACTGTCCCTCAGTATCAGACTCTCAGTTATAACACTCTCTCTCACACTGTCCCTCAGTATCAGACTTAGTTATAACACTCTCTCTCACACACTGTCCCTCAGTATCAGACTCTCAGTTATAACACTCTCTCTCACACTGACCCTCAGTATCAGACTCTCAGTTATCACACTCTCTCTGTTACACTGTCCCTCAGTATCAGACTCTCAGTTATAACACTCTCTCTCACAAACTGTCCCTCAGTATCAGACTCTCAGTTATAGCACTCTCTCTCACACACTGTCCCTCAGTATCAGACTCTCAGTTATAACACTCTCTCTCACACACTGTCCCTCAGTATCAGACTCTCAGTTATAACACTCTCTCTCACACACTGTCCCTCAGTATCAGACTCTCAGTTATAACACTGTCTGACACACTGTCCCTCAGTATCAGAATCTCAGTTATAACACCCTCTCTGTTACACTGTCCCTCAGTATCAGACTCTCAGTTATAACACTCTCTCTCTCACACTGTCCCTCAGTATCAGACTCTCAGTTATAACACTCTCTCTCTCACACTGTCCCTCAGTGTCAGACTCTCAGTTATAACACTCTCTCACACACTGTCCCTCAGTATCAGACTCTCAGTTATAACACTCTCTCACACACTGTCCCTCAGTATCAGACTCTCAGTTATAACACTCTCTCTGTTACACTGTCCCTCAGTATCAGACTCTCAGTTATAACACTCTCTCTCACACTGTCCCTCAGTATCAGACTCTCAGTTATAACACTCTCTCTCTCACACTGTCCATCAGTGTCAGACTCTCAGTTATAACACTCTCTCACACACTGTCCCTCAGTATCAGACTCTCAGTTATAACACTCTCACTGTTACACTGTCCCTCAGTATCAGACTCTCAGTTAGAACACTCTCTCTCACACTGTCCCTCAGTATCAGACTCTCAGTTATAACACTCTCTCTCACACACTGTCCCTCAGTATCAGACTCTCAGTTATAACACTCTCTCTCACACTGACCCTCAGTATCAGACTCTCAGTTATCACACTCTCTCTGTTACACTGTCCCTCAGTATCAGACTCTCAGTTATAACACTCTCTCTCACACACTGTCCCTCAGTATCAGACTCTCATTTATAACACTCTCTCTCACACACTGTCCCTCAGTATCAGATTCTCAGTTATAACACTCTCTCTCACACACTGTCCCTCAGTATCAGACTCTAAGTTATAACTCTCTCTCACACACTGTCCCTCAGTATCAGACTCTCAGTTATAACACTCTCTCTCTCACACTGTCCCTCAGTATCAGACTCTCAGTTATAACACTCTCTCTGTTACACTGTCCCTCAGTATCAGACTCTCAGTTATAACACTCTCTCTCACACACTGTCCCTCAGTCTCAGACTCTCAGTTATAACACTCTCTCTCACACACTGTCCCTCAGTATTAGACTCTCAGTTATAACACTCTCTCTCACACACTGTCCCTCATTATCAGACTCTCAGTTATAACACTCTCTCTCTCACACTGTCCCTCAGTATCAGACTCTCAGTTATAACACTCTCTCTCTCACACTGTCCCTCAGTGTCAGACTCTCAGTTATAACACTCTCTCTCACACACTGTCCCTCAGTGTCAGACTCTCAGTTATACCACTCTCTCACACACTGTCCCTCAGTATCAGACTCTCAGTTATAACACTCTCTCTGTTACACTGTCCCTCAGTATCAGACTCTCAGTTATAACACTCTCTCTCACACTGTCCCTCAGTATCAGACTCTCAGTTATAACACTCTCTCTCTCACACTGTCCCTCAGTGTCAGACTCTCAGTTATAACACTCTCTCACACACTGTCCCTCAGTATCAGACTCTCAGTTATAACACTCTCACTGTTACACTGTCCCTCAGTATCAGACTCTCAGTTATAACACTCTCTCTCACACTGTCCCTCAGTATCAGACTCTCAGTTATAACACTCTCTCTCACACACTGTCCCTCAGTATCAGACTCTCAGTTATAACACTCTCTCTCACACTGACCCTCAGTATCAGACTCTCAGTTATCACACTCTCTCTGTTACACTGTCCCTCAGTATCAGACTCTCAGTTATAACACTCTCTCTCACACACTGTCCCTCAGTATCAGACTGTCAGTTATAACACTCTCTCTCACACACTGTCCCTCAGTATCAGACTCTCAGTTATAACACTCTCTCTCACACACTGTCCCTCAGTATCAGACTCTCAGTTATAACACTCTCTCTCTCACACTGTCCCTCAGTATCAGGCTCTCAGTTATAACACCCTCTCTCACACACTGTCCCTCAGTATCAGACTCTCAGTTATAACACTCTCTCTCACACTGTCCCTCAGTATCAGACTCTCAGTTATAACACTCTCTCTGTTACACTGTCCCTCAGTATCAGACTCTCAGTTATACCACTCTCCCTCGCACAGTGTCCCTCAGTATCAGACTCTCAGTTATAACACTCTCTCTCTCACACTGTCCCTCAGTGTCAGACTCTCATTTATAACACTCTCTCTCACACACTGTCCCTCAGTATCAGACTCTCAGTTATAACTCTCTCTCTGTCACACTGTCCCTCAGTATCAGACTCTCAGTTATAACACTCTCTCTCTCACACTGTCCCTCAGTATCAGACTTTCAGTTATAACACTCTCTCTCTCACACAGTTCCTCAGTATCAGACTCTCAGTTATTACACTCTCTCTCTCACACTGTCCCTCAGTATCAGACTCTCATTTATAACACTCTCTCTGTTACACTGTCCCTCAGTATCAGACTCTCAGTTATAACACTCTCTCTCTCACACTGTCCCTCAGTATCAGACTCTCAGTTATAACACTCTCTCTCTCACACTGTCCCTCAGTATCAGACTTTCAGTTATAACACTCTCTCTCACACTGTCCCTCAGTATCAGACTCTCAGTTATAACACTCTCTCTCACACACTGTCCCTCAGTATCAGACTCTCAGTTATAACACTCTCTCTCACACACTGTCCCTCAGTATCAGACTCTCAGTTATAACACTCTCTCTGTTACACTGTCCCGCAGTCTCAGATTTTCAGTTATAACACTCTCTCTCACACACACTGTCCCTCAGTATCAGACTCTCAGTTATAACACTCTCTCTGTTACACTGTCCCTCAGTATCAGACTCTCAGTTATAACACTCTCTCTCACACACTGTCCCTCAGTATCAGACTCTCAGTTATAACACTCTCTCTCACACTGTCCCTCAGTATCAGACTCTCAGTTATAACACTCTCTCTGTTACACTGTCCCTCAGTATCAGACTCTCAGTTATAACACTCTCTCTGTTACACTGTCCCTCAGTATCAGACTCTCAGTTATAACACTCTCTCTCACACACTGTCCCTCAGTATCAGACTCTCAGTTATAACACTCTCTCTCTCACACTGTCCCTCAGTATCAGACTCTCAGTTATAACACTCTCTCTCACACACTGTCCCTCAGTATCAGACTCTCAGTTATAACACTCTCTCTCTCACACTGTCCCTCAGTATCAGACTCTCAGTTATAACTCTCTCTCTGTTACACTGTCCCTCAGTATCAGACTCTCAGTTATAACACCCTCTCTCACACACTGTCCCTCAGTATCAGACTCTCAGTTATAAAACCCTCTCTCACACACTGTCCCTCAGTATCAGACTCTCAGTTATAACACTCTCTCTGTTACACTGTCCCTCAGTATCAGACTCTCAGTTATAACACTCTCTCTCTCACACTGTCCCTCAGTATCAGACTCTCAGTTATAACACTCTCTCTCTCACACTGTCCCTCAGTATCAGACTCTCAGTTATAACACTCTCTCTCACACACTGTCCCTCAGTATCAGAGTCTCAGTTATAACACTATCTCACACACTGTCCCTCAGTATCAGACTCTCAGTTATAACACTCTCTCTCTGTTACACTGTCCCTCAGTATCAGACTCTCAGTTATAACACTCTCTCTCTCCCACATTGTCCCTCAGTATCAGACACTCAGTTATAACACTCTCTCTCTCACACTGTCCCTCAGTATCAGACTCTCAGTTATAACACTCTCTCTCACACACTGTCCCTCAGTATCAGACTCTCAGTTATAACACTCTCTCTGTTACACTGTCCCTCAGTATCAGACTCTCAGTTATAACACTCTCTCTCACACACTGTCCCTCAGTCTCAGACTCTCAGTTATAACACTCTCACTCTCACACTATCCCTCAGTATCAGACTCTCAGTTATAACACTCTCTCACACACTGTCCCTCAGTATCAGACTCTCAGTTATAACACTCTCTCTCTCACACTGTCCCTCAGTATCAGACACTCAGTTATAACACTCTCTCTCACACACTGTCCCTCAGTATCAGACTCTCAGTTATAACACTCTCTCACACACTGTCCCTCAGTATCAGACTCTCAATTATAACACTCTCTCTCACACACTGTCCCTCAGTGTCAGACTCTCAGTTATAACACACTCTCTCACACACTGTCTCTCAGTATCAGACTCTCAGTTATAACACTCTCTCTCACACTGTCCCTCAGTGTGAGACTCTCAGTTATAACACTCTCTCACACACTGTCCCTCAGTATCAGACTCTCAGTTATAACACTCTCTCTCACACACTGTCCCTCAGTATCAGACTCGCAGTTATAACACTCTCTCTGTTACACTGTGCCTCAGTGTCAGACTCTCAGTTATAACACCCTCTCTCACACACTGTCCCTCAGTATCAGACTCTCAGTTATAACTCTCTCTCTCTCACACTGTCCCTCAGTCTCAGACTCTCAGTTATAACACTCTCTCTCACACACTGTCCCTCAGTATCAGACTCTCAGTTATCACACTCTCTCTGTTACACTGTCCCTCAGTATCAGACTCTCAGTTATAACACTCTCTCTCACACACTGTCCCTCAGTATCAGACTCTCAGTTATAACACTCTCTCTCACACTGTCCCTCAGTGTCAGACTCTCAGTTATAACACTCTCTCTCACACTGTCCCTCAGTATCAGACTCTCAGTTATAACACTCTCTCACACTGTCCCTCAGTATCAGACTCTCAGTTATAACACTCTCTCTCTCACACTGTCCCTCAGTATCAGACTCTCAGTTATAACACTCTCTCTCACACACTGTCCCTCAGTATCAGACTCTCAGTTATAACACTCTCTCTCTCACACTGTCCCTCAGTATCAGGCTCTCAGTTATAACACCCTCTCTCACACACTGTCCCTCAGTATCAGACTCTCAGTTATAACACTCTCTCTCACACTGTCCCTCAGTATCAGACTCTCAGTTATAACACTCTCTCTGTTACACTGTCCCTCAGTATCAGACTCTCAGTTATACCACTCTCCCTCGCACAGTGTCCCTCAGTATCAGACTCTCAGTTATAACACTCTCTCTCTCACACTGTCCCTCAGTGTCAGACTCTCATTTATAACACTCTCTCTCACACACTGTCCCTCAGTATCAGACTCTCAGTTATAACTCTCTCTCTGTCACACTGTCCCTCAGTATCAGACTCTCAGTTATAACACTCTCTCTCTCACACTGTCCCTCAGTATCAGACTTTCAGTTATAACACTCTCTCTCTCACACAGTTCCTCAGTATCAGACTCTCAGTTATTACACTCTCTCTCTCACACTGTCCCTCAGTATCAGACTCTCATTTATAACACTCTCTCTGTTACACTGTCCCTCAGTATCAGACTCTCAGTTATAACACTCTCTCTCTCACACTGTCCCTCAGTATCAGACTCTCAGTTATAACACTCTCTCTCTCACACTGTCCCTCAGTATCAGACTTTCAGTTATAACACTCTCTCTCACACTGTCCCTCAGTATCAGACTCTCAGTTATAACACTCTCTCTCACACACTGTCCCTCAGTATCAGACTCTCAGTTATAACACTCTCTCTCACACACTGTCCCTCAGTATCAGACTCTCAGTTATAACACTCTCTCTGTTACACTGTCCCGCAGTCTCAGATTTTCAGTTATAACACTCTCTCTCACACACACTGTCCCTCAGTATCAGACTCTCAGTTATAACACTCTCTCTGTTACACTGTCCCTCAGTATCAGACTCTCAGTTATAACACTCTCTCTCACACACTGTCCCTCAGTATCAGACTCTCAGTTATAACACTCTCTCTCACACTGTCCCTCAGTATCAGACTCTCAGTTATAACACTCTCTCTGTTACACTGTCCCTCAGTATCAGACTCTCAGTTATAACACTCTCTCTGTTACACTGTCCCTCAGTATCAGACTCTCAGTTATAACACTCTCTCTCACACACTGTCCCTCAGTATCAGACTCTCAGTTATAACACTCTCTCTCTCACACTGTCCCTCAGTATCAGACTCTCAGTTATAACACTCTCTCTCACACACTGTCCCTCAGTATCAGACTCTCAGTTATAACACTCTCTCTCTCACACTGTCCCTCAGTATCAGACTCTCAGTTATAACTCTCTCTCTGTTACACTGTCCCTCAGTATCAGACTCTCAGTTATAACACCCTCTCTCACACACTGTCCCTCAGTATCAGACTCTCAGTTATAAAACCCTCTCTCACACACTGTCCCTCAGTATCAGACTCTCAGTTATAACACTCTCTCTGTTACACTGTCCCTCAGTATCAGACTCTCAGTTATAACACTCTCTCTCTCACACTGTCCCTCAGTATCAGACTCTCAGTTATAACACTCTCTCTCTCACACTGTCCCTCAGTATCAGACTCTCAGTTATAACACTCTCTCTCACACACTGTCCCTCAGTATCAGAATCTCAGTTATAACACTCTCTCACACACTGTCCCTCAGTATCAGACTCTCAGTTATAACACTCTCTCTCTGTTACACTGTCCCTCAGTATCAGACTCTCAGTTATAACACTCTCTCTCTCCCACATTGTCCCTCAGTATCAGACACTCAGTTATAACACTCTCTCTCTCACACTGTCCCTCAGTATCAGACTCTCAGTTATAACACTCTCTCTCACACACTGTCCCTCAGTATCAGACTCTCAGTTATAACACTCTCTCTGTTACACTGTCCCTCAGTATCAGACTCTCAGTTATAACACTCTCTCTCACACACTGTCCCTCAGTCTCAGACTCTCAGTTATAACACTCTCACTCTCACACTATCCCTCAGTATCAGACTCTCAGTTATAACACTCTCTCACACACTGTCCCTCAGTATCAGACTCTCAGTTATAACACTCTCTCTCTCACACTGTCCCTCAGTATCAGACACTCAGTTATAACACTCTCTCTCACACACTGTCCCTCAGTATCAGACTCTCAGTTATAACACTCTCTCACACACTGTCCCTCAGTATCAGACTCTCAATTATAACACTCTCTCTCACACACTGTCCCTCAGTGTCAGACTCTCAGTTATAACACACTCTCTCACACACTGTCTCTCAGTATCAGACTCTCAGTTATAACACTCTCTCTCACACTGTCCCTCAGTGTGAGACTCTCAGTTATAACACTCTCTCACACACTGTCCCTCAGTATCAGACTCTCAGTTATAACACTCTCTCTCACACACTGTCCCTCAGTATCAGACTCGCAGTTATAACACTCTCTCTGTTACACTGTGCCTCAGTGTCAGACTCTCAGTTATAACACCCTCTCTCACACACTGTCCCTCAGTATCAGACTCTCAGTTATAACTCTCTCTCTCTCACACTGTCCCTCAGTCTCAGACTCTCAGTTATAACACTCTCTCTCACACACTGTCCCTCAGTATCAGACTCTCAGTTATCACACTCTCTCTGTTACACTGTCCCTCAGTATCAGACTCTCAGTTATAACACTCTCTCTCACACACTGTCCCTCAGTATCAGACTCTCAGTTATAACACTCTCTCTCACACTGTCCCTCAGTGTCAGACTCTCAGTTATAACACTCTCTCTCACACTGTCCCTCAGTATCAGACTCTCAGTTATAACACTCTCTCACACTGTCCCTCAGTATCAGACTCTCAGTTATAACACTCTCTCTCTCACACTGTCCCTCAGTATCAGACTCTCAGTTATAACACTCTCTCTCACACACTGTCCCTCAGTATCAGACTCTCAGTTATAACACTCTCTCTCTCACACTGTCCCTCAGTCTCAGACTCTCAGTTATAACACTCTCTCTCACACACTGTCCCTCAGTATCAGACTCTCAGTTATCACACTCTCTCTGTTACACTGTCCCTCAGTATCAGACTCTCAGTTATAACACTCTCTCTCACACACTGTCCCTCAGTATCAGACTCTCAGTTATAACACTCTCTCTCTCACACTGTCCCTCAGTCTCAGACTCTCAGTTATAACACTCTCTCTCACACACTGTCCCTCAGTATCAGACTCTCAGTTATCACACTCTCTCTGTTACACTGTCCCTCAGTATCAGACTCTCAGTTATAACATTCTCTCTCACACACTGTCCCTCAGTATCAGACCCTCAGTTATAACACTCTCTCTCTCACACTGTCCCTCAGTATCAGACTCTCAGTTATAACACTCTGTCTGTTACACTGTCCCTCAGTATCAGACTCTCAGTTATAACACTCTCTCTGTTACACTCCCTCAGTATCAGACTCTCAGTTATAACACTCTCTCTCACACACTGTCCCTCAGTATCAGACTCTCAGTTATAACACTCTCTCTCGCACACTGTCCCTCAGTATCAGACACTCAGTTATAACACTCTCTCACACACTGTCCCTCAGTATCAGGCCCTCAGTTATAACACTCTCTCTCTCACACTGTCCCTCAGTATCAGACTCTCAGTTATAACACTCTCTCTGTTACACTGTCCCTCAGTATCAGACTCTCAGCTATAACACTCTCTCTGTTACACTGTCCCTCAGTATCAGACTCTCAGTTATAACACTCTCTCTCTCACACTGTCCCTCAGTATCAGACTCTCAGTTATAACACACTCTCTCACACACTGTCCCTCAGTGTCAGACTCTCAGTTATAACACTCTCTCTCACACTGTCCCTCAGTATCAGACTCTCAGTTATAACACACTCTCTCACACACTGTCCCTCAGTGTCAGACTCTCAGTTATAACACTCTCTCTCACACACTGTCCCTCAGTATCAGACTCTCAGTTATAACACTCTCTCTCTCACACTGTCCCTCAGTTTCAGACTCTCAGTTATAACACTCTCTCTGTTACACAGTCCCTCAGTATCAGACTCTCAGTTATAACACTCTCTCTCACACTGTCCCTCAGTATCAGACTCTCAGTTATAACACTCTCTCTCACACTGTCCCTCAGTATCAGACTCTCAGTTATAACACTCTCTCTGTTACACTGTCCCTCAGTATCAGACTCTCAGTTATAACACTCTCTCTCTCCCACATTGTCCCTCAGTATCAGACTCTCAGTTATAACACTCTCTCTCACACACTGTCCCTCAGTATCAGACACTCAGTTATAACACTCTCTCTCACACTGTCCCTCAGTATCAGACTCTCAGTTATAACACTCTCTCTGTTACACTGTCCCTCAGTATCAGACTCTCTGTTATAACACTCTCTCTCTCCCACATTGTCCCTCAGTATCAGACTCGCAGTTATAACACTCTCTCTCTCCCACATTGTCCCTCAGTATCAGACTCTCAGTTATAACACTCTCTCGCACACACTGTCCCTCAGTATCAGACACTCAGTTATAACACTCTCTCACACACTGTCCCTCAGTATCAGACTCTCAGTTATAACACTCTCTCTCACACTGTCCCTCAGTATCAGACACTCAGTTATAACACTCTCTCACACACTGTCCCTCAGTATCAGACTCTCAGTTATAACACTCTCTCTCACACTGACCCTCAGTATCAGACTCTCAGTTATAACACTCTCTCTCACACACTGTCCCTCAGTATCAGACACTCAGTTATAACACTCTCTCCCACATTGTCCCTCAGTATCAGAGTCTCAGTTATAACACTCTCTCTCACACACTGTCCCTCAGTATCAGACGCTCAGTTATAACACTCTCTCACACACTGTCCCTCAGTATCAGACACTCAGTTATAACACTCTCTCTCACACACTGTCCCTCAGTATCAGACTCTCAGTTATAACACTCTCTCACACACTGTCCCTCAGTATCAGACTCTCAGTTATAACACTCTCTCTCTCACACACTATCCCTCAGTATCAGACTCTCAGTTATAACACTCTCTCTCACACACTGTCCCTCAGTATCAGACTCTCAGTTATAACACTCTCTCTCTCACACTGTCCCTCAGTATCAGACTCTCAGTTATAACACTCTCTCTCACACACTGTCCCTCAGTATCAGACTCTCAGTTATAACACTCTCTCACACACTGTCCCTCAGTATCAGACTCTCAGTTATAACACTCTCTCTGTTACACTGTCCCTCAGTATCAGACTCTCAGTTATAACACTCTCTCTCTGACACTGTCCCTCAGTATCAGACTCTCAGTTATAACACTCTCTCACACACTGTCCCTCAGTATCAGACTCTCCGTTATAACACTCTCTCTCTCTGACACTGTCCCTCAGTATCAGACTCTCAGTTATAACACTCTTTCTCACACACTGTCTCTCAGTATCAGACTCTCAGTTATAACACTCTCTCTCACACTGTCCCTCAGTATCAGACTCTCAGTTATAACACTCTCTCTGTTACACTGTCCCTCAGTATCAGACTCTCAGTTATAAGACTCTCTCTCACACACTGTCCCTCAGTATCAGACTCTCAGTTATAACACTCTCTCACACACTGTCCCTCAGTATCAGACTCTCAGTTATAACACTCTCTCACACACTGTCCCTCAGTATCAGACTCTCAGTTATAACACTCTCTCTCACACTGTCCCTCAGTATCAGACTCTCAGTTATAACACTCTCTCTCACACACTGTCCCTCAGTATCAGACTCTCAGTTATAACACTCTCTCTCACACACTGTCCCTCAGTATCAGACTCTCAGTTATAACACTCTCTCTCTCACACTGTCCCTCAGTATCAGACTCTCAGTTATAACACTCTCTCTCACACTGCCCCTCAGTATCAGACTCTCAGTTATAACACTCTCTCTGTTACACTGTCCCTCAGTATCAGACTCTCAGTTATAACACTCTCTCTCTCCCACATTGTCCCTCAGTATCAGACTCTCAGTTATAACACTCTCTCTCTCCCACATTGTCCCTCAGTATCAGACTCTCAGTTATAACACTCTCTCGCACACACTGTCCCTCAGTATCAGACACTCAGTTATAACACTCTCTCACACACTGTCCCTCAGTATCAGACTCTCAGTTATAACACTCTCTCTCACACTGTCCCTCAGTATCAGACACTCAGTTATAACACTCTCTCACACACTGCCCCTCAGTATCAGACTCTCAGTTATAACACTCTCTCTCACACACTGTCCCTCAGTATCAGACACTCAGTTATAACACTCTCTCCCACATTGTCCCTCAGTATCAGACTCTCAGTTATAACACTCTCTCTCACACACTGTCCCTCAGTATCAGACACTCAGTTATAACACTCTCTCACACACTGTCCCTCAGTATCAGACACTCAGTTATAACACTCTCTCTCACACACTGTCCCTCAGTATCAGACTCTCAGTTATAACACTCTCTCACACACTGTCCCTCAGTATCAGACTCTCAGTTATAACACTCTCTCTCTCACACACTATCCCTCAGTATCAGACTCTCAGTTATAACACTCTCTCTCACACACTGTCCCTCAGTATCAGACTCTCAGTTATAACACTCTCTCTCTCACACTGTCCCTCAGTATCAGACTCTCAGTTATAACACTCTCTCTCACACACTGTCCCTCAGTATCAGACTCTCAGTTATAACACTCTCTCACACACTGTCCCTCAGTATCAGACTCTCAGTTATAACACTCTCTCTGTTACACTGTCCCTCAGTATCAGACTCTCAGTTATAACACTCTCTCTCTGACACTGTCCCTCAGTATCAGACTCTCAGTTATAACACTCTCTCTCACACACTGTCCCTCAGTATCAGACTCTCAGATATAACACTCTCTCTCACACACTGTCCCTCAGTATCAGACTCTCAGTTATAACACTCTCTCTGTTACACTGTCCCTCAGTATCAGACTCTCAGTTATAACACTCTCTCTCACACACTGTCCCTCAGTATCAGACTCTCAGTTATAACACTCTCTCTCACACTGTCCCTCAGTATCAGACTCTCAGTTATAACACTCTCTCACACACTGTCCCTCAGTATCAGACTCTCCGTTATAACACTCTCTCTCTCTGACACTGTCCCTCAGTATCAGACTCTCAGTTATAACACTCTTTCTCACACACTGTCTCTCAGTATCAGACTCTCAGTTATAACACTCTCTCTCACACTGTCCCTCAGTATCAGACTCTCAGTTATAACACTCTCTCTGTTACACTGTCCCTCAGTATCAGACTCTCAGTTATAAGACTCTCTCTCACACACTGTCCCTCAGTATCAGACTCTCAGTTATAACACTCTCTCACACACTGTCCCTCAGTATCAGACTCTCAGTTATAACACTCTCTCTCTCACACACTATCCCTCAGTATCAGACTCTCAGTTATAACACTCTCTCTCACACACTGTCCCTCAGTATCAGACTCTCAGTTATAACACTCTCTCTCTCACACTGTCCCTCAGTATCAGACTCTCAGTTATAACACTCTCTCTCACACACTGTCCCTCAGTATCAGACTCTCAGTTATAACACTCTCTCACACACTGTCCCTCAGTATCAGACTCACAGTTATAACACTCTCTCTGTTACACTGTCCCTCAGTATCAGACTCTCAGTTATAACACTCTCTCTCTGACACTGTCCCTCAGTATCAGACTCTCAGTTATAACACTCTCTCTCACACACTGTCCCTCAGTATCAGACTCTCAGATATAACACTCTCTCTCACACACTGTCCCTCAGTATCAGACTCTCAGTTATAACACTCTCTCTGTTACACTGTCCCTCAGTATCAGACTCTCAGTTATAACACTCTCTCTCACACACTGTCCCTCAGTATCAGACTCTCAGTTATAACACTCTCTCTGTTACACTGTCCCTCAGTATCAGACTCTCAGTTATAACACTCTCTCTCTCACACTGTCCCTCAGTATCAGACTCTCAGTTATAACACTCTCTCACACACTGTCCCTCAGTATCAGACTCTCCGTTATAACACTCTCTCTCTCTGACACTGTCCCTCAGTATCAGACTCTCAGTTATAACACTCTTTCTCACACACTGTCTCTCAGTATCAGACTCTCAGTTATAACACTCTCTCTCACACTGTCCCTCAGTATCAGACTCTCAGTTATAACACTCTCTCTGTTACACTGTCCCTCAGTATCAGACTCTCAGTTATAAGACTCTCTCTCACACACTGTCCCTCAGTATCAGACTCTCAGTTATAACACTCTCTCACACACTGTCCCTCAGTATCAGACTCTCAGTTATAACACTCTCTCTCACACACTGTCCCTCAGTATCAGACTCTCAGTTATAACACTCTCTCTCACACTGTCCCTCAGTATCAGACTCTCAGTTATAACACTCTCTCTCACACACTGTCCCTCAGTATCAGACTCTCAGTTATAACACTCTCTCTCACACACTGTCCCTCAGTATCAGACTCTCAGTTGTAACACTCTCTCTCTCACACTGTCCCTCAGTATCAGACTCTCAGTTATAACACTCTCTCTCACACTGCCCCTCAGTATCAGACTCTCAGTTATAACACTCTCTCTGTTACACTGTCCCTCAGTATCAGACTCTCAGTTATAACACTCTCTCTCTCACACTGTCCCTCAGTATCAGACTCTCAGTTATAACACTCTCTCTCACACACTGTCCCTCAGTATCAGACTCTCAGTTATAACACTCTCTCACACACTGTCCCTCAGTATCAGACTCTCAGTTATAACACTCTCTCTGTTACACAGTTCCTCAGTATCAGACTCTCAGTTATAACACTCTCTCTCACACACTGTCCCTCAGTATCAGACTCTCAGTTATAAGACTCTCTCTCACACACTGTCCCTCAGTATCAGACTCTCAGTTATAACACTCTCTCTCACACACTGTCCCTCAGTATCAGACACTCAGTTATAACACTCTCTCTCACACACTGTCCCTCAGTATCAGACTCTCAGATATAACACTCTCTCTCACACACTGTCCCTCAGTATTAGACTCTCAGTTGTAACACTCTCTCACACACTGTCCCTCAGTATCAGACTCTCAGTTATAACACTCTCTCTCTCACACTGCCCCTCAGTATCAGACTCTCAGTTATAACACTCTCTCTCTCACACTGTCCCTCAGTATCAGACTCTCAGTTATCACACTCTCTCTCACACTGTCCCTCAGTATCAGACTCTCAGTTATAACACTCTCTCTCACACACTGTCCCTCAGTATCAGACTCTCAGTTATAACACTCTCTCTGTTACACTGTCCCTCAGTATCAGACTCTCAGTTATAACACTCTCTCTGTTACACTGTCCCTCAGTATCAGACTCTCAGTTATAACACTCTCTCTGTTACACTGTCCCTCAGTATCAGACTCTCAGTTATAACACTCTCTCTCTCACACTGTCCCTCAGTATCAGACTCTCAGTTATAACACTCTCTCTCTCA
This sequence comes from Scyliorhinus torazame, assembly GCF_047496885.1. NCBI lineage: Eukaryota > Metazoa > Chordata > Chondrichthyes > Carcharhiniformes > Scyliorhinidae > Scyliorhinus > Scyliorhinus torazame. The sequence goes on along the minus strand of NC_092732.1, from coordinate 31,812,168 downwards.
CACACTGTCCCTCAGTATCAGAATCTCAGTTATAACACTCTCTCTCACACACTGTCCCTCAGTATCAGAATCTCAGTTATAACACTCTCTCTCACACACTGTCCCTCAATATCAGACTCTCAGTTATAACCCTCTCTCTCACACACTGTCCCTCAGGATCAGACTCTCAGTTATAACACTCTCTCTCTCCCACATTGTCCCTCAGTATCAGACTCTCAGTTATAACACTCTCTCTCTCACACTGTCCCTCAGTATCAGACTCTCAGTTATAACACTCTCTCTGTTACACTGTCCCTCAGTATCAGAGTCTCAGATATAACACTCTCTCTCTCACACTGTCCCTCAGTATCAGAATCTCAGTTATAACACTCTCTCTCACACACTGTCCCTCAGTATCAGAATCTCAGTTATAACACTCTCTCTCACACACTGTCCCTCAATATCAGACTCTCAGTTATAACCCTCTCTCTCACACACTGTCCCTCAGGATCAGACTCTCAGTTATAACACTCTCTCTCTCCCACATTGTCCCTCAGTATCAGACTCTCAGTTATAACACTCTCTCTCACACTGTCCCTCAGTATCAGACTCTCAGTTATAACACTCTCTCTGTTACACTGTCCCTCAGTATCAGACTCTCAGTTATAACACTCTCTCTCTCACACTGTCCCTCAGTATCAGACTCTCAGTTATAACACTCTCTCTGTTACACTGTCCCTCAGTGTCAGACTCTCAGTTATAACACTCTCTCACACACACTGTCCCTCAGAATCAGACTCTCAGTTATAACACTCTCTCACACACTGTCCCTCAGTATCAGAGTCTCAGTTATAACACTCTCTCTCTCACACTGTCCCTCAGTATCAGACTCTCAGTTATAACACACTCTCTCACACTGTCCCTCAGTATCAGACTCTCAGTTATAACACTCTCTCTCACACACTGTCCCTCAGTATCAGACTCTCAGTTATAACACTCTCTCTCACACACTGTCCCTCAGTATCAGACTCTCAGTTATAACACTCTCTCTCACACACTGTCCCTCAGTATCAGACTCTCAGTTATAACACTCTCTCTCACACACTGTCCCTCAGTATCAGAGTCTCAGTTATAACACTCTCTCACACACTGTCCCTCAGTATCAGACTCTCAGTTATAACACTCTCTCTGTTACACTGTCCCTCAGTATCAGACTCTCAGTTATAACACACTCTCTCACACACTGTCCCTCAGTGTCAGACTCTCAGTTATAACACTCTCTCTCTGTTACACTGTCCCTCAGTATCAGACTCTCAGTTATAACACACTCTCTCACACTGTCCCTCAGTATCAGACTCTCAGTTATAACACTCTCTCTCACACACTGTCCCTCAGTATCAGACTCTCAGTTATAACACTCTCTCTCACACACTGTCCCTCAGTATCAGACTCTCAGTTATAACACTCTCTCTCACACACTGTCCCTCAGTATCAGAGTCTCAGTTATAACACTCTCTCACACACTGTCCCTCAGTATCAGACTCTCAGTTATAACACTCTCTCTGTTACACTGTCCCTCAGTATCAGACTCTCAGTTATAACACTCTCTCTCACACACTGTCCCTCAGTCTCAGACTCTCAGTTATAACCCTCTCTCTCACACACTGTCCCTCAGTATCAGACTCTCAGTTATAACACTCTCTCTGTTACACTGTCCCTCAGTATCAGACTCTCAGTTATAACACTCTCTCTCTGTTACACTGTCCCTCAGTATCAGACTCTCAGTTATAACACTCTCTCTCTGTTACACTGTCCCTCAGTATCAGACTGTCAGTTATAACACTCTCTCTCACACTGTCCCTCAGTATCAGACTCTCAGTTATAACACTCTCTCTCACACACTGTCCCTCAGTATCAGACTCTCAGTTATAACACTCTCTCTGTTACACTGTCCCTCAGTATCAGACTCTCAGTTATAACACTCTCTCTCACACTGTCCCTCAGTATCAGACTCTCAGTTATAACACTCTCTCTCACACTGTCCCTCAGTATCAGACTCTCAGTTATAACACTCTCTCTCACACACTGTCCCTCAGTATCAGACTCTCAGTTATAACACTCTCTCTGTTACACTGTCCCTCAGTATCAGACTCTCAGTTATAACACTCTCTCTCACACTGTCCCTCAGTATCAGACTCTCAGTTATAACACTCTCTCTCACACACTGTCCCTCAGTATCAGACTCTCAGTTATAACACTCTCTCTGTTACACTGTCCCTCAGTATCAGACTCTCAGTTATAACACTCTCTCTCTGACACTGTCCCTCAGTATCAGACTCTCAGTTATAACACTCTCTCTGTTACACTGTCCCTCAGTATCAGACTCTCAGTTATAACACTCTCTCTCTGACACTGTCCCTCAGTATCAGACTCTCAGTTATAACACTCTCTCTCTGACACTGTCCCTCAGTATCAGACTCTCAGTTATAACACTCTCTCTCACACTGTCCCTCAGTGTCAGACTCTCAGTTATAACACTCTCTCTCACACACTGTCCCTCAGTATAAGTCTCCTGTTAGCTCTGGGGGGCGTAGCCTTGCTGTATGTTAACGGGTTATGTGGATAGACGTGTGTCATTGTGTGAATATCACGGACTGTGCCATTCACCCTCGCACTGCACTTCAACACAGATCAAGGATGCAGGCGGATCGATGACCATTCACACGTTTGGGGCTTACTTTGGACTGACCATCGCCCGTGTCCTGTATCGGGCACAACTGGACAAGAGTCGACAACGCGAGGGCGCTGTTTACCACTCCGACCTATTCGCCATGATCGGTGAGTCTTCCTCCGGACAAGCCCCCCTTCCCCACCCCTGTCCTGCGTGTCTGTCCCGAGTTCCGCAGCAGGGCATTCTCCACACTGAACTTCCAGCGACCCTGTGGGTCATGTCCGTCCCAGAGCCCAACCCGTCGCGGGGTGGCAGCTTCAAACTAGCGCTCGATATTCATATTCAGAATGTGAAAGAGGCTTCTGTTCGGAGACTGCAACAGCGGATCTCTGCTGTCCCCTCGTGGTCAGACTCAGCAACAACTGTGAGCCAAGGCCTTCCTGTGATACACTTTTCATCACTGACTGACCCCTCGATAGTGCGGCCCTGTCACTGTCTCACTGACTGACCCCTCGATAGTGCGGCCCTGTCACTGTGTCACTGACTGACCCCTCGATAGTGCGGCCCTGTCACTGTGTCACTGACTGACTGACCCCTCGATAGTGCGGCCCTGTCACTGTGTCACTGACTGACCCCTCGATAGTGCGGCCCTGTCACTGTGTCACTGACTGACCCCTCGATAGTGCGGCCCTGTCACTGTGTCACTGACTGACCCCTCGATAGTGCGGCCCTGTCACTGTGTCACTGACCCCTCGATAGTGCGGCCCTGTCACTGTGTCACTGACTGACCCCTCGATAGTGCGGCCCTGTCACTGTGTCACTGACTAACTGACCCCTCGATAGTGCGGCCCTGTCACTGTGTCACTGACTGACTGACCCCTCGATAGTGCGGCCCTGTCACTGTGTCACTGACTGACCCCTCGATAGTGCGGCCCTGTCTCTGTGTCACTGACTGACCCCTCGATAGTGCGGCCCTGTCACTGTGTCACTGACTGACCCCTCGATAGTGCGGCCCTGTCACTGTGTCACTGACTGACCCCTCGATAGTGCGGCCCTGTCTCTGTGTCACTGATTGACTGACCCCTCGATAGTGCGGCTCTGTCACTGTGTCACTGACTGACCCCTAGATAGTGCGGCCCTGTCACTGTGTCACTGACTGACCCCTCGATAGTGCGGCCCTGTCACTGTGTCACTGACTGACCCCTCGATAGTGCGGCCCTGTCACTGTGTCACTGACTGACTGACCCCTCGATAGTGCGGCCCTGTCACTGTGTCACTGATTGACTGACCCCTCGATAGTGCGGCCCTGTCACTGTGTCACTGATTGACTGACCCCTCGATAGTGCGGCCCTGTCTCTGTGTCACTGACTGACCCCTCGATAGTGCGGCCCTGTCACTGTGTCACTGACTGACCACTCGATAGTGCGGCCCTGTCACTGTGTCACTGACTGACTGACCCCTCGATAGTGCGGCCCTGTCACTGTGTCACTGACTGACCCCTCGATAGTGCGGCCCTGTCTCTGTGTCACTGATTGACTGACCCCTCGATAGTGCGGCCCTGTCACTGTGTCACTGACTGACCCCTAGATAGTGCGGCCCTGTCACTGTGTCACTGACTGACCCCTCGATAGTGCGGCCCTGTCACTGTGTCACTGACTGACCCCTCGATAGTGCGGCCCTGTCACTGTGTCACTGACTGACTGACCCCTCGATAGTGCGGCCCTGTCACTGTGTCACTGATTGACTGACCCCTCGATAGTGCGGCCCTGTCACTGTGTCACTGATTGACTGACCCCCTCGATAGTGCGGCCCTGTCACTGTGTCACTGACTGACCCCTCGATAGTGCGGCCCTGTCACTGTGTCACTGACTGACTGACCCCTCGATAGTGCGGCCCTGTCACTGTGTCACTGATTGACTGACCCCTCGATAGTGCGGCCCTGTCACTGTGTCACTGACTGACCCCTAGATAGTGCGGCCCTGTCACTGTGTCACTGACTGACCCCTCGATAGTGCGGCCCTGTCACTGTGTCACTGACTGACCCCTCGATAGTGCGGCCCTGTCACTGTGTCACTGACTGACTGACCCCTCGATAGTGCGGCCCTGTCACTGTGTCACTGACTGACCCCTCGATAGTGCGGCCCTGTCACTGTGTCACTGACTGACCCCTCGATAGTGCGGCCCTGTCACTGTGTCACTGACTGACCCCTCGATAGTGCGGCCCTGTCACTGTGTCACTGACTGACTGACCCCTCGATAGTGCGGCCCTGTCACTGTGTCACTGACTGACCCCTCGATAGTGCGGCCCTGTCACTGTGTCACTGACTGACTGACCCCTCGATAGTGCGGCCCTGTCACTGTGTCACTGACTGACCCCTCGATAGTGCGGCCCTGTCACTGTGTCACTGACTGACCCCTCGATAGTGCGGCCCTGTCACTGTGTCACTGACTGACTGACCCCTCGATAGTGCGGCCCTGTCACTGTGTCACTGACTGACTGACCCCTCGATAGTGCGGCCCTGTCACTGTGTCACTGACTGACTGACCCCTCGATAGTGCGGCCCTGTCACTGTGTCACTGACTGACCCCTCGATAGTGCGGCCCTGTCACTGTGTCACTGACTGACCCCTCGATAGTGCGGCCCTGTCACTGTGTCACTGACTGACTGACCCCTCGATAGTGCGGCCCTGTCACTCTGTCACTGACTGACCCCTCGATAGTGCGGCCCTGTCACTGTGTCACTGACTGACCCCTCGATAGTGCGGCCCTGTCACTGTGTCACTGACTGACTGACCCCTCGACAGTACGGCCCTGTCACTGTGTCACTGACTGACCCCTCGATAGTGCGGCCCTGTCACTGACTGACTGACCCCTCGATAGTGCGGCCCTGTCACTGTGTCACTGACTGACCCCTCGATAGTGCGGCCCTGTCACTGTGTCACTGACTGACCCCTCGATAGTGCGGCCCTGTCACTGTGTAACTGACTGACCCCTCGATAGTGCGGCCCTGTCACTGTGTCACTGACTGACCCCTCGATAGTGCGGCCCTGTCACTGTGTCACTGACTGACCCCTCGATAGTGCGGCCCTGTCACTGTGTCACTGACTGACTGACCCCTCGATAGTGCGGCCCTGTCACTGTGTCACTGACTGACCCCTCGATAGTGCGGCCCTGTCACTGTGTCACTGACTGACCCCTTGATAGTGCGGCCCTGTCACTGTGTCACTGACTGACCCCTCGATAGTGCGGCCCCGTCTCTGTGTCACTGACTGACCCCTCGATAGTGCGGCCCTGTGACTGTGTCACTGACTGACTGACCCCTCGATAGTGCGGCCCTGTCACTGTGTCACTGACTGACTGACCCCTCGATATGTGGCCCTGTCACTGTGTCACTGACTGACTGACCCCTCGATATGTGGCCCTATCACTGTGTCACTGACTGACCCCTCGATATGTGGCCCTGTCACTGTGTCACTGACTGACCCCTCGATATGTGGCCCTGTCACTGTGTCACTGACTGACCCCTCGATAGTGCGGCCCTGTCACTGTGTCACTGACTGACCCCTCGATAGTGCGGCCCTGTCACTGTGTCACTGACTGACCCCTCGATATGTGGCCCTGTCACTGTGTCACTGACTGACCCCTCGATAGTGCGGCCCTGTCACTGTGTCACTGACTGACCCCTCGATAGTGCGGCCCTGTCACTGTGTCACTGACTGACCCCTCGATATGTGGCCCTGTCACTGTGTCACTGACTGACCCCTCGATAGTGCGGCCCTGTCACTGTGTCACTGACTGACCCCTCGATAGTGCGGCCCTGTCACTGTGTCACTGACTGACTGACCCCTCGATAGTGCGGCCCTGTCACTGTGTCACTGACTGACCCCTCGATAGTGCGGCCCTGTCACAGTATCACTGACTGACTCCTCGATAGTGCGGCTCTGTCACTGTGTCACTGACTGACCCCTCGATAGTGCGGCCCTGTCACTGTGTCACTGACTGACGCCTCGATAGTGCGGCCCTGTCACTGTGTCACTGACTGACTGACCCCTCGATAGTGCGGCCCTGTCACTGTGTCACTGACTGACCCCTCGATAGTGCGGCCCTGTCACTGTGTCACTGACTGACCCCTCGATAGTGCGGCCCTGTCACTGTGTCACTGACTGACCCCTCGATAGTGCGGCCCTGTCACTGTGTCACTGACTGACCCCTCGATAGTGCGGCCCTGTCACTGTGTCACTGACTGACCCCTCGATAGTGCGGCCCTGTCACTGTGTCACTGACTGACCCCTCGATAGTGTGGCCCTGCCACTGTGTCACTGACTGACCCCTCGATAGTGCGGCCCTGTCACTGTGTTACTGACTGACCCCTCGATAGTGCGGCCCTGTCACTGTGTCACTGACTGACTGACCCCTCGATAGTGCGGCCCTGTCACTGTGTCACTGACTGACTGACCCCTCGATAGTGCGGCCCTGTCACTGTGTCACTGACTGACCCCTCGATAGTGTGGCCCTGTCACTGTGTCACTGACTGGCCCCTCGATAGTGCGGCCCTGTCACTGTGTCACTGACTGACCCCTCGATAGTGCGGCCCTGTCACTGTGTCACTGACTGACCCCTCGATAGTGCGGCCCTGTCACTGACTGACTGACCCCTCGATAGTGCGGCCCTGTCACTGTGTCACTGACTGACCCCTCGATAGTGCGGCCCTGTCACTGTGTCACTGACTGACCCCTCGATAGTGCGGCCCTGTCACTGTGTAACTGACTGACCCCTCGATAGTGCGGCCCTGTCACTGTGTCACTGACTGACCCCTCGATAGTGCGGCCCTGTCACTGTGTCACTGACTGACCCCTCGATAGTGCGGCCCTGTCACTGTGTCACTGACTTACTGACCCCTCGATAGTGCGGCCCTGTCACTGTGTCACTGACTGACCCCTCGATAGTGCGGCCCTGTCACTGTGTCACTGACTGACCCCTTGATAGTGCGGCCCTGTCACTGTGTCACTGACTGACCCCTCGATAGTGCGGCCCCGTCTCTGTGTCACTGACTGACCCCTCGATAGTGCGGCCCTGTGACTGTGTCACTGACTGACTGACCCCTCGATAGTGCGGCCCTGTCACTGTGTCACTGACTGACTGACCCCTCGATATGTGGCCCTGTCACTGTGTCACTGACTGACTGACCCCTCGATATGTGGCCCTATCACTGTGTCACTGACTGACCCCTCGATATGTGGCCCTGTCACTGTGTCACTGACTGACCCCTCGATATGTGGCCCTGTCACTGTGTCACTGACTGACCCCTCGATAGTGCGGCCCTGTCACTGTGTCACTGACTGACCCCTCGATAGTGCGGCCCTGTCACTGTGTCACTGACTGACCCCTCGATATGTGGCCCTGTCACTGTGTCACTGACTGACCCCTCGATAGTGCGGCCCTGTCACTGTGTCACTGACTGACCCCTCGATAGTGCGGCCCTGTCACTGTGTCACTGACTGACCCCTCGATATGTGGCCCTGTCACTGTGTCACTGACTGACCCCTCGATAGTGCGGCCCTGTCACTGTGTCACTGACTGACCCCTCGATAGTGCGGCCCTGTCACTGTGTCACTGACTGACTGACCCCTCGATAGTGCGGCCCTGTCACTGTGTCACTGACTGACCCCTCGATAGTGCGGCCCTGTCACAGTATCACTGACTGACTCCTCGATAGTGCGGCTCTGTCACTGTGTCACTGACTGACTGACCCCTCGATAGTGCGGCCCTGTCACTGTGTCACTGACTGACCCCTCGATAGTGCGGCCCTGTCACTGTGTCACTGACTGACCCCTCGATAGTGCGGCCCTGTCACTGTGTCACTGACTGACGCCTCGATAGTGCGGCCCTGTCACTGTGTCACTGACTGACTGACCCCTCGATAGTGCGGCCCTGTCACTGTGTCACTGACTGACCCCTCGATAGTGCGGCCCTGTCACTGTGTCACTGACTGACTGACCCCTCGATAGTGCGGCCCTGTCACTGTGTCACTGACTGACCCCTCGATAGTGCGGCCCTGTCACTGTGTCACTGACTGACCCCTCGATAGTGCGGCCCTGTCACTGTGTCACTGACTGACCCCTCGATAGTGCGGCCCTGTCACTGTGTCACTGACTGACCCCTCGATAGTGCGGCCCTGTCACTGTGTCACTGACTGACCCCTCGATAGTGCGGCCCTGTCACTGTGTCACTGACTGACCCCTCGATAGTGCGGCCCTGTCACTGTGTCACTGACTGACCCCTCGATAGTGTGGCCCTGCCACTGTGTCACTGACTGACCCCTCGATAGTGCGGCCCTGTCACTGTGTCACTGACTGACTGACCCCTCGATAGTGCGGCCCTGTCACTGTGTCACTGACTGACCCCTCGATAGTGCGGCCCTGTCACTGACTGACCCTCGATAGTGCGGCCCTGTCACTGACTGACCCCTCGATAGTGCGGCCCTGTCACTGTGTCACTGACTGACCCCTCGATAGTGCGGCCCTGTCACTGTGTCACTGACTGACCCCTCGATAGTGCGGCCCTGTCACTGTGTCACTGACTGACCCCTCGATAGTGCGGCCCTGTCACTGTGTCACTGACTGACCCCTCGATAGTGCGGCCCTGTCACTGTGTCACTGACTGACTGACCCCTCGATAGTGCGGCCCTGTCACTGTGTTACTGACTGACCCCTCGATAGTGCGGCCCTGTCACTGTGTCACTGACTGACTGACCCCTCGATAGTGCGGCCCTGTTACTGTGTCACTGACTGACTGACCCCTCGATAGTGCGGCCCTGTCACTGTGTCACTGACTGACCCCTCGATAGTGTGGCCCTGTCACTGTGTCACTGACTGGCCCCTCGATAGTGCGGCCCTGTCACTGTGTCACTGACTGACCCCTCGATAGTGCGGCCCTGTCACTGTGTCACTGACTGACCCCTCGATAGTGCGGCCCTGTCACTGTGTCACTGACTGACCCTCGATAGTGCGGCCCTGTCACTGTGTCACTGACTGACTGACCCCTCGATAGTGCGGCCCTGTCACTGTGTCACTGACTGACTGACCCCTCGATAGTGCGGCCCTATCACTGTGTCACTGACTGACCCCTCGATAGTGCGGCCCTGTCACTGTGTCACTGACTGACCCCTCGATAGTGCGGCCCTGTCACTGTGTCACTGACTGACTGACCCCGCGATAGTGCGGCCCTGTCACTGTCTGACCCCTCGATAGTGCGGCCCTGTCACTGTGTCACTGACTGACCCCTCGATAGTGCGGCCCTGTCACTGTGTCACTGACTGACCCCTCGATAGTGCGGCCCTGTCACTGTGTCTCTGACTGACTGACGCCTCAATAGTGCGGCCCTGTCACTGTGTCACTGACTGACCCCTCGATAGTGCGGCCCTGTCACTGTGTCACTGACTGACCCCTCGATAGTGCGGCCCTGTCACTGTGTCACTGACTGACCCCTCGATAGTGCGGCCCTGTCACTGTGTCTCTGACTGACTGACCCCTCGATAGTGCGGCCCTGTCACTCTGTCACTGACTGACCCCTCGATAGTGTGGCCCTGTCTCTGTGTCACTGACTGACTGACCCCTCGATAGTGCGGCCCTGTCACTGTGTCACTGACTAACCCCTCGATAGTGCGGCCCTGTCACTGTGTCTCTGACTGACCCCTCGATAGTGCGGCCCTGTCACTGTGTCACTGACTGACTGACCCCTCGATAGTGCGGCCCTGTCACTGTGTCACTGACTGACCCCTCGATAGTGCGGCCCTGTCACTGTGTCACTGACTGACCCCTCGATAGTGCGGCCCTGTCACTGTGTCACTGACTGACCCCTCGATAGTGCGGCCCTGTCACTGTGTCACTGACTGACTGACCCCTCGATAGTGCGGCCCTGTCTCTGTGTCACTGACTGACCCCTCGATAGTGCGGCCCTGTCACTGTGTCACTGACTGACTGACCCCTCGATAGTGCGGCCCTGTCACTGTTTCACTGACTGACTGACCCCTCGATAGTGCGGCCCTGTCACTGTGTCACTGACTGACTGATCCCTCGATAGTGCGGCCCTGTCACTGTGTCACTGACTGACTGACCCCTCGATAGTGCGGCCCTGTCACTGTGTCACTGACTGACCCCTCGATAATGCGGCCCTGTCACTGTGACACTGACTGACCCCTCGATAGTGCGGCCCTGTCACTGTGTCACTGACTGAATGACCCCTCGATAGTGCGGCCCCGTCACTGTGTCACTGACTGACCCCTCGATAGTGCGGCCCTGTCACTGTGTCACTGACTGACCCCTCGATAGTGCGGCCCTGTCACTGTGTCACTGACTGACTGACCCCTCGATAGTGCGGCCCTGTCTCTGTGTCACTGACTGACCCCTCGATAGTGCGGCCCTGTCACTGTGTCACTGACTGACTGACCCCTCGATAGTGCGGCCCTGTCACTGTGTCACTGACTGACTGACCCCTCGATAGTGCGGCCCTGTCACTGTGTCACTGACTGACTGACCCCTCGATAGTGCGGCCCTGTCACTGTGTCACTGACTGACCACTCGATAATGCGGCCCTGTCACTGTGACACTGACTGACCCCTCGATAGTGCGGCCCTGTCACTGTGTCACTGACTGAATGACCCCTCGATAGTGCGGCCCCGTCACTGTGTCACTGACTGACCCCTCGATAGTGCGGCCCTGTCACTGTGACACTGACTGACCACTCGATAATGCGGCCCTGTCACTGTGACACTGACTGACCCCTCGATAGTGCAGCCCTGTCACTGTGTCACTGACTGACCCCTCGATAGTGCGGCCCTGTCACTGTGACACTGACTGACCCCTCGATAGTGCGGCCCTGTCACTGTGTCACTGACTGACCCCTCGATAGTGCGGCCCTGTCACTGTGTCACTGACCCCTCGATAGTGCGGCCCTGTCACTGTGACACTGACTGACCCCTCGATAGTGCGGCCCTGTCACTGTGTCACTGACTGACCCCTCGATAGTGCGGCCCTGTCACTGTGTCACTGACCCCTCGATAGTGCGGCCCTGTCACTGTGACACTGACTGACCCCTCGATAGTGCAGCCCTGTCACTGTGTCACTGACTGACCCCTCGATAGTGCGGCCCTGTCACTGTGACACTGACTGACCCCTCGATAGTGCAGCCCTGTCACTGTGTCACTGACTGAATGACCCCTCGATAGTGCGGCCCTGTCACTGGGTCACTGACTGATCCGTCGTTTTGTGGTCTTATTGAAGTCCGCCTGTTATCGGCCCCTGACCGCTGTGTTGGTCTCCCCAGGCACTCTGTACCTCTGGATGTTTTGGCCTAGCTTCAACTCTGCCGTCACCAGTTTAGGGAGTGCTCAGCATCGAACTGCTCTCAACACCTACTACTCCCTCGCCGCCTGTACCCTCGCCACCTTCGCCACGTCGAGTGTCGTTAATCAGGAGGGGAAACTGGACATGGTATGTACAATTCCGCAGAATCAATCTCATATCCCCCTCATCCCCTAATCCTCACAACTCTCCCCTCCTTCAGAAAATTACAAATTAATTACCTTGAGAAAAGCTTGCCTGTGTTTGAGTGTGTCGATGAGTGTGTGAGTGTATATGCCTGAGTGTCGCTATGCGCGTGTCCTTGACTGTGTGCGTGCATGGGTGTGAGTTGTGTCCTTAAGATAGTGTGTGTATGAGTGTGTGTACATGTGAGTGTGTGAGTGTGTGTGTGAGTGTATGTATGAGTTTGTGCTTGTGTGTAAGAGAGTGTTAGAGTGTGTGTGCATGAGTGTATATGTGGATGTGTGAGTGAGTGTGTGAGTGAGTGTGTATGTGTGTGTGCGTGAGTATTTCTACGTGTGTGTGTAAGAGTGTGTGTGTGTAAGTGTGTGAGGAAGAGAGAGTGTGAGTGAGTGTGTATGTGTGAGTAATTGAATGTGTGTGTTTAATAGTGTGTGTGTAAGTGTGTGCACGAGTGTGTGTGAGAAAGTGTGTAGGAGAGTGTGCGTCTATGAGTGTGTGTGTGTATGAGTGTGAGTGTGCGTGCATGAGTGCTTATTTATGAGTGTGTGTGTGAGTTTGTGCGAGTGTGTAAGAGTGTATGAGTGTGCCTGCATGAGTGAATATGTGCCTGTGAGTATGTGTGTGAGTGTGTGTGTATAAGAGAGTGTGAGTGAGTGTGTATGTGCGCGTGTGTGAGTGTATGAGTGTGTGTGCATGAGTATCTGTGTGCGTGAGTTTGTGCATGAGTGTGTGTGTGTGTGTAAGAGTGTGTGTGTGCATGAATGTGTGTGAGAGAGTGTGTGTTTTTATGTGCCAGGGTTTGGAGAAGCCCAAAGTGTATCATGGAGTTCCCCTGACCCGCAACTTTTACTAGATTGTGGTGCGGGGAGCGCACGGCCCATTCTCCAGGTGTGGGACAGCAGAAATGGAAAAGTATTTTTTAAAGCAAAACAATGTTTATTCCATGAACTCAAGTTAACCTTTTTAAAACATACAGTGAACATCTTAGCAACCATCAATTCAAATAACGCCCCCCCCCAAAGAATACAACAAGTAATCCTTATACCTTCCTTTTAACATCCATAAGACAACATAACCCTTTTTACAGAAGCACATCAGGTTTAAATTCTCTGCTGAGAACAGTTATCACTCCGAATTCACCAAATGACCAAGAGATAGTCTTTGCATGGCAGAGAGATCAACGTTACACATTCTCTGGCTGGCTGCAGCTCCAACACTAAAACAAAATTCAAAAACACAGACACACCCAAACCTTTCCTCAAAGCGAAACTAAAAAGCAGAGCCAGAGCTCAGCTCCTCCCACTCTCTGACATCACCGCAGCCTCTCGTGTCGACAAACATTTCTTAAAATGACATCCCCATGACAGTGTGCATGAGCGTATGTGTGTGTTTGAGCTTGTGTCTGACTTTGTGTGTAAGAGAAAGTGTGTAAGCGCGTGTGTGTGTGTGGAGGAGAGTGTGTGTGAGAATGTGTATGTGCGTGAGAGTGTGTGTGTGAGTAAGTGCGTGAGAGTGTATGTGCGTGAGAGTGCATGTGTACGTGTCGCTCCTGTGTGTTCGCGTCTGTCACGCATGTGAGAGAGGGGTGCGGGTGAGCAAGTGCACAGCCCGCCCACTCCATTGATGCCAGGCGAGGTTGCAATGGGTATTCCTGGCCAGTCCCACGTGCCATGTTAGCGCACCCAACTGACCATCGCACCAACCAGGAGACAGTGCATGGGCGGCGGAGTGAGGGGGGCATTAACATGCTAGCAACCTGCCTGGGGCATTGCCCCCGAGGTGGCGGGGGGCCCAGGGCAGTGTAGCTGAGGGGCATCATGGAACCGGCGACCTCCTGTGGAATTGCTCTGGATTGAGTGCAGCCCTCGGGCAGAGCAGGTACACAAGCAACCCTCTGAGTTCGCACTTCCCTCAACTCGCCAGAGCAGAGACGGTCTGGCCGGTCCTTGACCACGCTCCGGGGACCAGGAAACGCATGCCGGGATGGGGGGAGCCACAGCACCGCCGCTGGCGGGAGGCCGTCACTGCAGCGTGACATGTTTACATAGGTTTCCGTAAGTGTGGCCGCCAGCGGGGGGGGGGGGGGGGGGGGGGGGGAATTCGGCATTCGCGGCAACAGGTGCGCTCTCGTCGGCGGGGGGAGGTGGGGTCAGTTTAACCGAGGCTTTGCTCGTCTCTCCGGCAGGTGCACATCCAGAACGCGGCCCTGGCCGGAGGTGTGGCCCTGGGCACCGCTGGCGAAATGATGATCACGCCCTCGGGCTCCATGATCGTGGGGTTCATCGCCGGCGTCGTCTCCACACTCGGCTTCAGGTTCCTGACGGTGAGTCGGGGCTTCCTGTGCTTCGGCCCCCACCCCCGGGCCTGCGGTCAGCTGGGCCGGTGGGCGGAGGGAAGGGGGGGGGGTGTAGATGGGTTTGCGGGACTCGGGCGTCGCGGGCAAGGTTGGCGTTCATTGCCCGGCCCTTGTTGCCCCTTCAGGCGGCGCTGCTGGGCCGCGGCCCTCAGATTGAAGCTGCCATTCGGCCCGTCTGACCTGCTGCCGTCCCTTCGAGAGGGCCCGCTGGTTAGACCCACTCTCCACCTCTCTCTCTCCCTCCATCATGTCTCTCTCTCACTGTCTCTCTCTCTCTCTCTGCTTCTCTTTCGCTCTCTCCACCACTCTCCCTCTTTCTCTGTTCCTTTCTGTCCGTCTCGGCCTCTGTCTCTCTTTCACTGTCTCTCTTTCTGTCTCTTTCTCTCTCTTTCCCTCTCTGTCCCTCTCTCTCTCTGCCTGTCTCTCTGTCTTTCTCTGTCTCTCTCTATCTCTGTCTCTCTCTGCCCCTCTCTCTATCTCTGTCTCTCTCTATCTCTATCTCTGTCTGTCTCTGTCTCTCTCTATCTCTGTCTCTCTCTCTCTCTGCCCCTCTCTCTATCTCTGTCTCTCTCTATCTCTATCTCTCTCTATCTCTGTCTCTCTCTATCTCTATCTCTGTCTGTCTCTGTCTCTCTCTATCTCTGTCTCTCTCTCTCTCTGCCCCTCTCTCTATCTCTGTCTCTCTCTATCTCTATCTCTGTCTCACTCTGTCTCTCTCTATCTCTGTCTGTCTCTGTCTATCTCTATCTCTGTCTCTCTCTATCTCTGTCTCTCTCTATCTCTGTCTCTCTCTGTCTCTCTCTGTCTGTCTCTGTCTCTCTCTATCTCTGTCTCTCTCTCTCTCTGCCCCTCTCTCTATCTCTGTCTCTCTCTCTCTCTATCTCTGTCTCTCTCTATCTCTATCTCTGTCTCTCTCTGTCTCTCTCTATCTCTATCTCTGTCTGTCTCTGTCTATCTCTATCTCTGTCTCTCTCTATCTCTGTCTCTCTCTGTCTCTCTCTGTCTCTCTCGCTGTCTCTCTATCTCTGTCTCTCTCTATCTCTGTCTCTCTCTATCTCTGTCTCTCTCTGTCTCTCTCTGTCTCTCTCGCTGTCTCTCTCTTTCTCTGTCTCTCTCTTTCTCTGTCTCTCTCTATCTCTGTCTCTCTCTATCTCTGTCACTCTCTGCCCCTCTCTCTATCTCTATCTCTCTCTATCTCTGTCACTCTCTGCCCCTCTCTCTATCTCTGTCTCTCTCTATCTCTTTCTCTGTCCCTCTCTCTCTCTGTCTCTCTCTGTCTCTCTATCTCTGTCTCTCTCTATCTCTGTCACTCTCTGCCCCTCTCTCTATCTCTGTCTCTCTCTATCTCTGTCACTGTCCGCCCCTCTCTCTATCTCTGTCTCTCTCTATCTCTGTCACTCTCTGCCCCTCTCTCTATCTCTGTCTCTATCTCTTTCTCTGTCCCTCTCTCTCTCTGTCTCTCTGTCTCTCTCTATCTCTGCCCCTCTCTCTGTCTCTATCTCTCTCTATCTCTGTCTCTCTCTGTCTCTATCTTTCTCTATCTCTGTCTCTCTCTATCTCTGTCACTCTCTGCCCCTCTCTCTATCTCTCTCTCTCTATCTCTGTCTCTCTCTATCTCTGTCTCTCTTTGTCTCTCTCGCTGTCTCTCTCTCTCTCTATATATCTCTCTGTCTCTCTCTCTATATCTCTATCTCTCTATCTGTCTCGCTCTATCTCTGTCTCTGTCTCTCTCTGTCTCTCTCTCTGTCTCTCTGTCTCTCTCTATCTCTGCTCTCTCTATCTCTGTCTCTATCTCTATCTCTGTCACTCTCTGCCCCCTCTCTACCTCTATCTCTATCTCTCTCTATCTCTGTCACTCTCTGCCCCTCTCTCTATCTCTGTCTCTCTCTATCTCTGTCACCCTCTGTCCCTCTCTCTATCTCTGTCTCTCTCTATCTCTGTCTCTCTCTGTCTCTATCTTTCTCTATCTCTGTCTCTCTCTATCTCTGTCTCTCTCTGTCTCTCTCTCTCTCTCTGTCTCTCTCTCTGTCTCTCTCTCTATCTCTGTCTCTCTCTATCTCTGTCTCTCTCTGTCTCTGTCTCTCTCTCTGTCTCTCTCTCTGTCTCTCTCTCTATCTCTGTCTCTCTCTATCTCTGTCTCTCTTTATCTCTCTCGCTGTCTCTCTCTCTCTCTGTCTATCTCTCTCTGTCTCTCTCTATCTCTGTCTCTCTCTATCTCTGTCTCTCTCTATCTCTGTCTCTCTCTATCTCTGTCTCTCTCTATCTCTATCTCTGTCACTCTCTGTCCCTCTCTCTACCTCTGTCTCTCTCTATCTCTGCTCTCTCTATCTCTGCCTCTCTCTGCCCTTCTCTCTATCTCTGCTCTCTCTATCTCTGCCTCTCTCTGCCCTTCTCTCTATCTCTGTCTCTGTCTATCTCTCTCTCTTTCTCTCTCTCTGTCTCTCTCTGCCCCTCTCTCTCTCTGTCTCTCTCTGGCTCTGTCTCTCTCTATCTCTGTCTCTCTCTCTGTCTCCCTCTATCTCTGTCTCTCTCTATCGCTGTCTCTCTATCTCTGTCTCTATATCTCTGTCTCTCTCTATCTCTGTCTCTCTCTGCCCCTCTCTCTATCTCTGTCTCTCTCTATCTCTGCCCCCCTCTCTATCTCTCTCTATCTCTGTCTCTCTCTATCTCTGTCTCTCTCTATCTCTGCTCCTCTCTCTATCTCTGTCTCTCTCTATCTCTGTCTCTGTCTCTCTCGCTGTCTCTCTATCTCTGTCTCTCTCGATCTCTGTCTCTCTCTGTCTCTGTCTCTCTCTCTGTCTCTCTCTCTGTCTCTCTCTCTCTATCTCTGTCTCTCTCTATCTCTGTCTCTCTTTATCTCTCTCGCTGTCTCTCTCTCTCTCTGTCTCTCTCTATCTCTGTCTCTCTCTATCTCTGTCTCTCTCTATCTCTGTCTCTCTCTATCTCTGTCTCTCTCTATCTCTATCTCTGTCACTCTCTGTCCCTCTCTCTACCTCTGTCTCTCTCTATCTCTGCTCTCTCTATCTCGGCCTCTCTCTGCCCTTCTCTCTATCTCTGCTCTCTCTATCTCTGCCTCTCTCTGCCCTTCTCTCTATCTCTGTCTCTGTCTATCTCTCTCTCTTTCTCTCTCTCTGTCTCTCTCTGCCCCTCTCTCTCTCTGTCTCTCTCTGGCTCTG
>NC_092732.1:31779441-31784441 GCF_047496885.1 Scyliorhinus torazame | reverse complement strand
TCTGTCTCTGTCTCTCTCTATCTCTGCCCCTCTATATCTGTCTCTGCCCCTCTCTCTATCTCTGTCTCTCTCTCTCTATCTCTATCTCTGTCTCTCTCTATCTCTGTCTCTCTCTATCTCTATCTCTGTCTGTCTCTGTCTCTCTCTATCTCTGTCTCTCTCTATCTCTATCTCTGCCCCTCTCTCTATCTCTGTCTCTCTCTATCTCTGTCTCTCTCTATCTCTGTCTCTCTCTGTCTCTCTCTATCTCTGTCTCTCTCTATCTCTGTCTCTCTCTATCTCTGTCTGTCTCTCTCTCTCTCTGCCCCTCTCTCTATCTCTGTCTCTCTCTCTGTCTCTCTCTATCTCTGTCTCTCTCTATCTCTGTCTCTCTCTATCTCTGTCTCTCTCTGTCTCTCTCTATCTCTGTCTCTCTCTATCTCTGTCTCTCTCTATCTCTGTCTGTCTCTCTCTCTCTCTGCCCCTCTCTCTATCGCTGTCTCTCTCTCTGTCTCTCTCTATCTCTGTCTCTCTCTATCTCTGTCTCTCTCTATCTCTGTCTCTCTCTATCTCTATCTCTGTCTGTCTCTGTCTCTCTCTATCTCTGCCCCTCTATCTCTGTCTCTCTCTATCTCTATCTCTGTCTGTCTCTGTCTCTCTCTCTCTGTCTCTCTCTATCTCTGTCTCTCTCTATCTCTGTCTCTCTCTATCTCTGTCTGTCTCTCTCTCTCTCTGCCCCTCTCTCTATCTCTGTCTCTCTCTCTGTCTCTCTCTATCTCTGTCTCTCTCTATCTTTGTCTCTCTCTATCTCTGTCTCTCTCTATCTCTGTCTCTCTCTATCTCTGTCTCTCTCTATCTCTATCTCTGTCTGTCTCTGTCGCTCTCTATCTCTGCCCCTCTATCTCTGTCTCTCTCTATCTCTATCTCTGTCTGTTTCTGTCTCTCTCTCTCTCTGTCTCTCTCTATCTCTGTCTCTCTCTATCTCTGTCTCTCTCTATCTCTGTCTCTCTCTATCTCTGTCTCTCTCTATCTCTGCCCCTCTATCTCTGTCTCTCTCTATCTCTGTCTCTCTCTATCTCTGCCCCTCTATCTCTGTCTCTCTCTATCTCTGTCTCTCTCTATCTCTGTCTCTCTCTATCTCTGCCCCTCTATCTCTGTCTCTCTCTATCTCTGCCCCTCTATCTCTGTCTCTCTCTATCTCTGTCTCTCTCTATCTCTGCCCCTCTATCTCTGTCTCTCTCTGTCTCTCTCTATCTCTGTCACTCTCTCTGTCTCTCTCTATCTCTGGCCCTCTATCTCTGTCTCTCTCTCTGTCTCTCTCTATCTCTGCCCCTCTATCTCTGTCTCTCTCTGTCTCTCTCTATCTCTGTCACTCTCTCTGTCTCTCTCTATCTCTGTCTGTCTCTGTCTCTGTCTGTCTCTGTCTCTCTCTATCTCTGTCTCCCTCTATCTCTGTCTCCCTCTATCTCTGTCTCTCTCTATCTCTGTCTCTCTCTATCTCTGTCTCTCTCTGTCTCCCTCTATCTCTGTCTCCCTCTATCTCTGTCTCTCTCTATCTCTGTCTCTCTCTATCTCTGGCCCTCTATCTCTGTCTCTCTCTCTGTCTCTCTCTATCTCTGCCCCTCTATCTCTGTCTCTCTCTGTCTCTCTCTATCTCTGTCACTCTCTCTGTCTCTCTCTATCTCTGTCTGTCTCTGTCTCTGTCTGTCTCTGTCTCTCTCTATCTCTGTCTCCCTCTATCTCTGTCTCTCTCTATCTCTGTCTCTCTCTATCTCTGTCTCTCTCTGTCTCTCTCTATCTCTGTCTCTCTCTATCTCTGTCTCTCTCTGTCACTCTCTATCTCTGTCACTCTCTATCTCTGTCTCCCTCTATCTCTGTCTCTCTCTATCTCTGCCCCTCTATCTCTGTCACTCTCTGCCCCTCTCTATCTCTGTCTCTCTCTCTCTCTGTCTCTCTATCTCTGTCTCTCTCTGTCTCTCTCTATCTCTGTCTCTCCCTGTCTCTCTCTATCTCTGCCCCTCTATCTCTGTCTCTCTCTGTCTCTCTCTATCTCTGTCTCTCCCTGTCTCTCTCTATCTCTGCCCCTCTATCTCTGCCCCTCTCTCTTCCTTCCTCTCCTCGTTTAAGACGCTCCCTAAAACTGACCTCTTCGACCGTGATTCTGGCCTCCCTCCCCCCACCAGTTTGTGGTGGGGGGGGGTCAGAGGGCAGCGGGGGACCGGATTTCGGGATGGGGGTCGCGCGGCGTGTCACTGGGAATGTTGTCACGGAAACCCTGACTCTGTGTTCCCGTCTGCCAGCCAATTCTGGACTCCAGGTTGAAGATACAGGACACGTGTGGTGTTCACAATCTCCACGGCATGCCGGGGATTCTGGGAGGCGTGGTGGGAGCCATCTTGGCCTCCATGGCGACGAAGGAGGCCTACGGAGATGGGTGAGTGTCCTGACAATCATTGGCCGAGCGGGGTATCACTCCAATGGACAATATCACCGGGTGGGGGTTGGGGGAAGGGCGGGGTGTGGGGGTGTGGATTAGGGGAGGGGCTGGGTGTGTGAGTTGGGGAGCGGCTGGGGTGTGGGGAGGGGCTGCGTGTGAGGGGAGGGGGTGGGGGGGGTGGGGAGGGGGTGGGGGGTGGGACGGGGTGGGGGGGTGGGGAGGGGGCGGCGGGTGTGGGTTGGGGAGGGGCTGGGGTTGTGGGTGTGGGGGAGGGGCAGGGGGTGTGGAGGAGGGGCTGGGGATGTGGGTTGGGGAGGGGGCTGGGGGTTTGGGGGTGGGGGAGGGGCCGGGGGTTTGGGGGGTGGGCTGGGGATGTGGGTTGGGGAGGGGCTGGGGTGTGGGGTTGGGGGTGTGGGGGAGGGGCAGGGGTGTGGGGGAGGGGCTGCGTGTGTGGGGGAGGTGCTGGTGGTGTGGGTGTGGGGGAGGGTCTGGGGGTGTGGAGGAGGGGCTGGGGATGTGGGTTGGGGAGGAGCTGGGGGTTTGGGGGAGGGGCTGCGGATGTGGGTTGGGGAGGGGCTGGGGTGTGGGTGTGGTGCTGCGGGTGTGGGGGAGGGGCGGGGTGTGGGGAAGGGCTGGGGGTGTGGGGAGGGGTGTAGGGAGAGGGTGGGGAGGGGGATGTGGGGGGTGGGAGGGGTGGAGGGGCTGGGTGTGGGTTGGGGAGGGGCTGGAAGTGTGGGGGAGGGGCTGGGGTGTGGGGTGTGGGGAGGACTGGGGCTGTGGTGTGGGGGAGGGGCTCGGGGTGTGGGGGAGGTGCTGGCGGTTGGGGGAGGGGCTGAGGCTGGGTGTTGTGGGTGGGGCTGGGGGTGTGGGTTGGGGGGTTCTGGGGGTTTGGGGAGGTGCTGCGGTTTGGGGAGGGCTGGGGGTGTGGGTTGGGGAGGGGCTGGGGTTTAGGGGAGGGGCTGGGTGTTTGGGGAGGGGATGGGGGTGTGGGTTGGGGGGGGGGGCTGGGGTTTGGGGAGGGGCTGGGGGTGTGGGTTGGGCAGGGGCTGGATGTTGGGGGAGGAGATAGGGTTGTGGGTTGGGGAGGGGCTGGGGGTTTGCGGGAGGGGCCTGGGGGTTTGCAGGAGGGGCTGGGTGTTGGGGAGGGGCTGAGGCTGGGTGTTGGGGTGGGGCTGGGTGTGTGGGTTGGGGGTTCTGGTGTGTGGGTGTGGGGGGAGGGGCCGTGGGTTTGGGGAGGGGCTGGGGGTGTGGGTTGGGGAGGGCTGGAGGTTGAGGAGGGGCTGGAGGTTGGGGGAAGGGATAGGGGTGTTGGTTGGGGTAGACAATGGGGTGTTGGTTTGGGTAGACAATGGGGGTGTGGGTTGGGGTAGACACTGGGTTGTGGGTTGGGGTAGACAATGGGGGTGTGGGTTGGGGTAGACCAATGGGGTGTGGTTGGGTAGACAATGGGGTGGGTAGACGCTGAGGTGTGGTTGAGTAGACAATGGGGTGTGGGTTGGGTAGACACTGGGGGTGTGGGTTGGGGTAGACAATGGGGTGTGGGTTGGGTAGACAATGGGGTGTGGGTTTGGGTAGACACTGGGGTGTGGGTTGGGTAGACAATGGGGTGTGGGTTGGGGTAGACAATGGGAGTGTGGTTTGGGGTAGACACTGGGGGTGTGGGTTGGGGGGGGTAGACAATGGGGGTGGGTTGGGTAGACACTGGCGTGTGGGTCTGGGTGGGTTAGACAATGGGGGTGTGGGTTGGGGTAGACAATGGGAGTGTGGTTTGGGGTAGACACTGGGGTGTGGGTTGGGGTAGACAATGGGGGTGTGGGTTGGGTAGACAATGGGGGTGGTGGGTTGGGGTAGACACTGGGGGTGTGGTTTGGGTAGACAATGGGGTGTGGGTTGGGGTAGACAATGGAGTGTGGGTTTGGGGTGACACTGGGGTGTGGGTTGGGGTAGACACTGGGGTGTGGGTTGGGGTTGACACTGGGGTGTGGGTTGGGTAGACAATGGGGGTGTGGTTGGGGTAGACAATGGGGGTGTGGGTTGGGGTTGACACTGGGGTGTGGGGTTGGGGTAGACAATGGGAGGTGGTTTGGGGTAGACACTGGGGGTGTGGGTTGGGTAGACACTGGGTGTGGGTTGGGGTAGACAATGGGGGTGTGGGTTGTGGGGAAGACACTAACATTGCCTGTCCAATGGAGTTATGGAGGATTTCTGAGTGTAACGGTCCGTAACTGGCCCCTCTCTCTATCCCAGTCTCCAGGATGTATTCCCATTGCTGGATGACCGGAGGTCAGCAAGCGCTCAAGGATGTTACCAGGCCCTGGCATTGGCGGTCACCTGCTCGATTCGCTCTGGTTGAGGCACCATAGTCGGTGGGTGGCACTCGCTCTCTCTCTTTCTCTCTCTCACACACACTCTCTCTCTCTCTCACCCCTCTCTCTCTCTCTTTCTCTCTCTCACACACACTCTCTCTCTCACACACTCTCTCACACACACTCTCTTTCTCACACTCTCTCTCACACACACTCTCTCTCTCACACTCTCCTCTTCTCACTCCACACACACTCTCTCTCACACACCTCTCTCACAC
>NC_092732.1:31761941-31774441 GCF_047496885.1 Scyliorhinus torazame | reverse complement strand
CGGGTCCAGGCGATCGAGTTCCTCCCGGCCCGCGGCCCGGACGAGGGCGGCCAGTTCCGCGGCCTCCCGCGCTTGTACGCGCCAAAAGAGACGTTGACGCAGAGGGACGGGACGCGCAGGCGCGCTCTACATAGGACCGAACTGCGCATGCGCGATGGCGCAACGAACGCCATGATGTCACGACGTGCGGCAACTGTGGATCCGCACATTTGAAGCGGCAATGTCCGGCAAAGAACCGACAATGCCTCCGCTGTGGCAAGATGGGCCACTACGCTGCCCGCTGTCGAGCAGCTCAACCTGCCAACGCTCCCCAATTCCGCCAGCCTGGCAGGGACGTGCGGGCCATTCAGCCTCCATACACCGAGTCATACCCTGACGACGTACAGACCGGTGATACCGACGACCGGGAAGCCTTCCGCGTTGCGGTAATTGACAGGAACCGGATGTCTCCAGCCAGGACCCACCAGCCGATGCCAGTGAACAGCGTCAATCCGGGTGATGAATGGTGTGCCACCCTAACGGTCAGCCTACTAGGCTGGACTTGTGAGCCTGTTTGAACATTGGACTCACTAAAGTGCTATGCCACAATATTAATGTGTTTCTCTTTTTGTTGTTACAGGAGTTCGTTTTTGATGTTTGATGATTACATTTGTTTTGTTTGTGGTACAACCTCGTTGCTACGTTGCACCCGACACCTTCCTATGTATATAGTTTAGCCTCATGTACATGCTGTAGATATTGCACACACACACATTCAGCTGCACTCAGTACACATCTATATTTATTACCACATAGGCACATATTCTTGTAAAAAAAAAGGGGGATGTCATGATATTCAGATAAACATCATGGCGCAAACACACATACACACTGATGGACAGATCGACGGACCAATCAACACACACGCAACATCACAGCCAATCACCAGTGAGAGTACACGCACTATAAAACAGGGAACACCACAGTTCCCGCGCATTCCAGCAGGAGACAGCTCAGAGCACAGAGCTCACAGCGCGCCACTCAGACATACACCATGTGCTGAGTGCCTCTCGAAGATAGTGTTAGGGCTGGGTCCACAGGTTAACGGGTAAATTACGAACCACAGCCAGAAGTTTACAGATGTTATTGATAGAAAAAACAGAGTTGTACCATCAGCAACCGCGTTGGTTCGTCTGTATAGCGGAACACCCAACACGGGGAAACTATCATCCCTCGTCCACAGTCCCTCATTACTCCGCCTTTAATCCGTTAGCCGCCTCCCACCCCGCGCCAATGAGAAACGAGGTCGTCTGGAGGGCTGTGGGAATAATTTTGTATTTTCCTCCCCACATTCCCAGGTTTCGTCATGAAGCTGCCCATCTGGGGAGCTCCAGCAGACACGCAGTGTTTCACGGACCAGCCGTACTGGGAGGTGAGTGCGCGGCAGCGCGAGGAAGCGCGGCTGCCAGCGGGTACACAGCAAGATCCCGCAACGCGACAGCACGCGGACGGCCCAGATCGGCTGGGATCCTTCTCACTGATGGAGGCCGAGGGAGGAGTGTCGGGACCCAGAGTATCGGGGAATTCTCCCCCCCCCCCGCCCCCTGCACTCCACTCCACCCACCCCCCCGTTCAGCTTCCCCCAATAGGGGCGCTCGGAACTTTAATATCCACCTGAAGGGCGGACGGGGGCCCTGGATTAACGTCTTATCTCACAGACGTCCGTCCAACACTGCGGCACTCACTCAGTACTGACCCTCCGACAGTGCGGCACTCCCTCAGTACTGACCCTCCCACAGTGCGGCACTCCCTCAGTACTGACCCTCCCACAGTGCGGCGCTCCCTCAGTACTGACCCTCTGACAGTGCGGCACTCCCTCAGTACTGACCCTCTGACAGTGCGGCACTCCCTCAGTACTGACCCTCCGACAGTGCGGAGTTCCCTCAGTACTGACCCTCTGACAATGCGGCACTCCCTCAGTACAGACCCTCCCACAGTGCGGCGCTCCCTCAGTACTGACCCTCCCGCAGTGCGGAGTTCCCTCAGTACTGACCCTCCCACAGTGCAGCGCTCCCTCAGTACTGACCCTCCGACAGTGCGGCGCTCCCTCAGTACTGACCCTCTGACAGTGCAACGCTCCCTCAGTACTGACCCTCTGACAGTGCGGCACTCCCTCAGTACTGACCCTCTGACAGTGCAGCACTCCCTCAGTACTGACCCTCCCACAGTGCGGCGCTCCCTCAGCACTGACCCTCCGACAGTGCGGCGCTCCCTCAGTACTGACCCTCCCACAGTGCGGCGCTCCCTCAGTACTGACCCTCTGACAGTGCGGCACTCCCTCAGTACTGACCCTCTGACAGTGCAGCACTCCCTCAGTACTGACCCTCCCACAGTGCGGAGCTCCCTCAGCACTGACCCTCCGACAGTGCGGCGCTCCCTCAGTACTGACCCTCCGACAGTGCGGCGCTCCCTCAGTACTGACCCTCTGACAGTGCGGCACTCCCTCAGTACTGACCCTCTGACAGTGCAGCACTCCCTCAGTACTGACCCTCCCACAGTGCGGCGCTCCCTCAGTACTGACCCTCCCACAGTGCGGCGCTCCCTCAGTACTGACCCTCTGACAGTGCGGCGCTCCCTCATGACTGACCCTCCGACAGTGCGGCGGTCCCTCAGTACTGACCCTCCGACAGTGCGGCACTCCCTCAGTACTGACCCTCTGACAGTGCGGCGCTCCCTCAGTACTGACCCTCCGACAGTGCGGCACTCCCTCAGTACTGACCCTCTGACAGTGCGGCACTCCCTCAGTACTGACCCTCCGACAGTGCGGCACTCCCTCAGTCCTGACCCTCCGACAGTGCAGCACTCCCTCAGTACTGACCCTCTCACAGTGCGGCGCTCCCGCAGTACTGACCCTCTGACAGTGCGGCGCTCCCTCAGTGCTGACCCTCTGACAGTGCGGCGCTCCCTCAGTGCTGACGCTCCGACAGTGCGGCACTCCCTCAGTACTGACCCTCTGACAGTGCGGTGCTCCCTCAGTACTGACCCTCTGACAGTGCGGCGCTCCCTCAGTACTGACCCTCTGACAGTGCGGTGCTCCCTCAGTGCTGACGCTCCGACAGTGCGGCACTCCCTCAGTGCTGACGCTCCGACAGTGCGGCACTCCCTCAGTACTGACCCTCACACAGTGCGGTGCTCCCTCAGTACTGACCCTCTGACAGTGCGGCGCTCCCTCAGTGCTGACGCTTCGACAGTGCGGCACTCCCTCAGTACTGACCCTCCCACAGTGCGGTGCTCCCTCAGTACTGACCCTCTGACAGTGCGGTGCTCCCTCAGTACTGACCCTCTGACAGTGCAGCACTCCCTCAGTACTGACCCTCTGACAGTGCGACGCTCCATCAGTACTGACCCTCCCACAGTGCGGTGCTCCCTCAGTACTGACCCTCTGACAGTGCGGCACTCCCTCAGTACTGACCCTCTGACAGTGCAGCACTCCCTCAGTACTGACCCTCTGACAGTGCGACGCTCCCTCAGTACTGACCCTCCCAAAGTGCGGCGCTCCCTCAGTACTGACCCTCTGACAGTGCGGCGCTCCCTCAGTACTGACCCTCTGACAGTGCGGCGCTCCCTCAGTACTGACCCTCTGACAGTGCGGCACTCCCTCAGTACTGACCCTCCCACAGCGCGGCGCTCTCTCAGTACTGACCCTCTGACGGTGCAGCACTCTCTCAGCACTGACCCTCCCACAGTGCGGCACTCCCTCAGTACTGACCCTCCCACAGTGCGGAGCTCCCTCAGTACTGACCCTCTGACAGTGCAGCACTCCCTCAGTACTGACCCTCCCACAGCGCGGCGCTCTCTCAGTACTGACCCTCTGACAGTGCGGTGCTCCCTCAGTACTGACCCTCTGACAGTGCGGCGCTCCCTCAGTACTGACCCTCTGACAGTGCAGCACTCTCTCAGCACTGACCCTCCCACAGTGCGGCACTCCCTCAGTACTGACCCTCCCACAGTGCGGCACTCCCTCAGTACTGACCCTCCCACAGTGCGGCGCTCCCTCAGTACTGACCCTCTGACAGTGCAGCGCTCCCTCAGTACTGACCCTCTGACAGTGCGGCGCTCCCTCAGTACTGACCCTCCGACAGTGCGGCGCTCCCTCAGTACTGACCCTCTGACAGTGCGGCGCTCCCTCAGTACTGACCCTCTGACAGTGCGGCGCTCACTCAGTACTGACCCTCCCACAGTGCTGCACTCCCTCAGTACTGACCCTCCCACAGTGCGGCACTCCCTCAGTACTGACCCTCCCACAGTGCGGCACTCCCTCAGTACTGACCCTCTGACAGTGCGGCACTCCCTCAGTACTGCCCCTCTGACAGTGCGGCTCTCCCTCAGTACTGACCCTCCCACAGTGCGGCACTCCCTCAGTACTGACCCTCCCACAGTGCTGCACTCCCTCAGTACTGACCCTCCCACAGTGCTGCACTCCCTCAGTACTGACCCTCCCGCAGTGCGGCTTCCCTCAGTACTGACCCTCCGACAGTGCGGCGCTCCCTCAGTACTGACGCTCTGACAGTGCGGTGCTCCCTCAGTACTGACCCTCCCACAGTGCTGCACTCCCTCAGTACTGACCCTCCCGCAGTGCGGCTTCCCTCAGTACTGACCCTCCGACAGTGCGGCGCTCCCTCAGTACTGACGCTCTGACAGTGCGGTGCTCCCTCAGTACTGACCCTCCCACAGTGCGGCGCTCCCTCAGTACTGACCCTCTGACAGTGCGACACTCCCTCAGTACTGACCCTCTGACAGTGCGGCACTCCCTCAGTACAGACCCTCCGACAGTGCGGCGCTCCCTCAGCACTGACCCTCCCACAGTGCGACACTCCCTCAGTCCTGACTCTCTGACAGTGCGGCACTCCCTCAGTACTGACCCTCCCACAGTGCGGCGCTCCCTCAGTACTGACACTCCGACAGTGCGGCGCTCCCTCAGTACTGACCCTCCGACAGTGCGGCACTCCCTCAGTACTGACCCTCCCACAGTGCGGCGCTCCCTCAGCACTGACCCTCCCACAGTGCGGCGATCCCTCAGTACTGACCCTCCAACAGTGCGGCGATCCCTCAGTACTGACCCTCCAACAGTGCGGCGATCCCTCAGTACTGACCCTCTGACAGTGCGGCACTCCCTCAGTACTGACCCTCCCACAGTGCGGCGCTC
Organism: Scyliorhinus torazame; assembly: GCF_047496885.1. NCBI lineage: Eukaryota > Metazoa > Chordata > Chondrichthyes > Carcharhiniformes > Scyliorhinidae > Scyliorhinus > Scyliorhinus torazame. Next base: position 31,769,256 of record NC_092732.1, on the reverse strand, counting down.
CCTCAGTACTGACCCTCCCACACTGCGGCGCTCCCTCAGTACTGACCCTCCCACGGTGCAGTGCTCCCTCAGTACTGAACCTCCCACAGTGCGGCACTCCCTCAGTACTGACCCTCCCACAGTGCAGTGCTCCCTCAGTACTGACCCTCCCACAGTGCGGCACTCCCTCAGTACTGACCCTCCCACAGTGCGGCGCTCCCTCAGTACTGACCCTCTGACAGTGCGGCACTCCCTCAGTACTGACCCTCCCACAGTGCGGCACTCCCTCAGTACTGACCCTCCCACAGTGCGGCGCTCCCTCAGTACTGACACTCCTACAGTGCAGTGCTCCCTCAGTACTGACCCTCCCACAGTGCGGCACTCCCTCAGTACTGACCCTCCCACAGTGCGGCACTCCCTCAGTACTGACCCTCCCACAGTGCGGCGCTCCCTCAGTACTGACCCTCCTACAGTGCGGCACACCCTCAGTACTGACCCTCTGACAGTGCGGCGCTCCCTCAGTACTGACTCTCTTACAGTGCAGCGCTCCCTCAGTACTGACCCTCCCACAGTGCGGCACTCCCTCAGTACTGACCCTCTGACAGTGCGGCACTCCCTCAGTACTGACCCTCCGACAGTGCGGCACTCCCTCAGTACTGACCCTCCGACAGTGCGGAGCCCCCTCAGTACGGACCCTCCCACAGTGCGGCGCTCCCTCAGTACTGATCTCTTACAGTGCGGCGCTCCCTCAGTACTGACCCTCTGACAGTGCGGCACTCCCTCAGTACTGACCCTCCCACAGTGCGGCACTACCTCAGTACTGACCCTCTGACAGTGCGGCGCTCCCTCAGTACTGACCCTCCCACAGTGCGGCGCTCCCTCAGTACTGACGCTCTGACAGTGCGGCGCTCCCTCAGTACTGACCCTCCCACAGTGCGGCACTACCTCAGTACTGACGCTCTGACAGTGCGGCGCTCCCTCAGTACTGACCCTCCCACAGTGCGGCGCTCCCTCAGTACTGACCCTCCCACAGTGCGGCGCTCCCTCAGTCCTGACCCTCTGTCAGTGCGGTGCTCCCTCAGCACTGACCCTCTGACAGTGCGGCACTCCCTCAGTACTGACCCTCCGACAGTGTGGCACTCCCTCAGTACTGACCCTCTACAGTGCGGCGCTCCCTCAGTACCGACCCTCCCACAGTGCGGCACTCCCTCAGTACTGACCCTCCCACAGTGCGGCGCTCCCTCAGTCCTGACCCTCTGACAGTGCAGCACTCCCTCAGTACTGACCCTCCGACAGTGCGGCACTCCCTCAGTACTGACCCTCTCACAGTGCGGCACTCCCTCAGCACTGACCCTCTGACAGTGCGGCGCTCCCTCAGTACTGACCCTCTGACAGTGCGGCACTCCCTCAGCACTGACCCTCTCACAGTGCGGCGCTCCCTCAGCACTGACCCTCCCACAGTGCGGCGCTCCCTCAGTACTGACCCTCCCACAGTGCGGCGCTCCCTCAGTACTGACCCTCTGACAGTGCGGCACTCCCTCAGTACTGACTCTCTGACAGTGCGGTGCTCCCTCAGTACTGACTCTCTGACAGTGCGGCACTCCCTCAGTACTGACTCTCTGACAGTGCGGTGCTCCCTCAGTACTGACTCTCTGACAGTGCGGCACTCCCTCAGTACTGACCCTCCCACATTGCGGCGCTCCCTCAGTACTGACCCTCTGACAGTGCGGCGCTCCCTCAGTACTGACCCTCTGACAGTGCGGTACTCCCTCAGCACTGACCCTCCGAAAGTGCGGCGCTCATTCAGTACTGACCCTCTGACAGTGCGGCACTCCCTCAGTACTGACCTTCCGACAGTGCGGCGCTCCCTCAGTACTGACCCTCCACAGTGCGGAGCTCCCTCAGTACTGACCCTCTGACAGTGCGGCACTCCCTCAGTACTGACTCTCTGACAGTGCGGTGCTCCCTCAGTACTGACTCTCTGACAGTGCGGCACTCCCTCAGTACTGACTCTCTGACAGTGCGGTGCTCCCTCAGTACTGACTCTCTGACAGTGCGGCACTCCCTCAGTACTGACCCTCCCACATTGCGGCGCTCCCTCAGTACTGACCCTCTGACAGTGCGGCGCTCCCTCAGTACTGACCCTCTGACAGTGCGGTACTCCCTCAGCACTGACCCTCCGAAAGTGCGGCGCTCATTCAGTACTGACCCTCTGACAGTGCGGCACTCCCTCAGTACTGACCTTCCGACAGTGCGGCGCTCCCTCAGTACTGACCCTCCACAGTGCGGAGCTCCCTCAGTACTGACCCTCCCACAGTGCAGTGCTCCCTCAGTACTGACCCTCTGACAGTGCAGCACTCCCTCAGTGCTGACCCTCCCACAGTGCGGCGCTCCCTCAGTACTGACCCTCCCACAGTGCGGCGCTCCCTCAGTACTGACCCTCCCACAGTGCGGAGCTCCCTCAGTACTGACCCTCCCACTGTGAGGCGCTCCCTCAGCACTGACCCTCCCACAGTGCGGCGCTCCCTCAGTACTGACCCTCCTACAGTGCGGCACACCCTCAGTACTGACCCTCTGACAGTGCGGCGCTCCCTCAGTACTGACTCTCTTACAGTGCAGCGCTCCCTCAGTACTGACCCTCCCACAGTGCGGCACTCCCTCAGTACTGACCCTCTGACAGTGCGGCACTCCCTCAGTACTGACCCTCCGACAGTGCGGCACTCCCTCAGTACTGACCCTCCGACAGTGCGGAGCTCCCTCAGTACGGACCCTCCCACAGTGCAGCGCTCCCTCAGTACTGACCCTCCCACAGTGCGGCACTCCCTCAGTACTGACCCTCTGACAGTGCGGCACTCCCTCAGTACTGACCCTCCGACAGTGCGGCACTCCCTCAGTACTGACCCTCCGACAGTGCGGAGCTCCCTCAGTACGGACCCTCCCACAGTGCGGCACTCCCTCAGTACTGACCCTCCCACAGTGCGGCACTACCTCAGTACTGACCCTCTGACAGTGCGGCGCTCCCTCAGTACTGACCCTCCCACAGTGCAGCACTACCTCAGCACTGACCCTCTGATAGTGCGGCGCTCCCTCAGTACTGACCCTCTGACAGTGCGCCACTCCCTCAGTACTGACGCTCTGACAGTGCGGCGCTCCCTCAGTACTGATCCTCCCACAGTGCGGCGCTCCCTCAGTACTGACCCTCCCACAGTGCGGCACTCCTTCAGTACTGACGCTCTGACAGTGCGGCGCTCCCTCAGTACTGACCCTCCCACAGTGCGGCGCTCCCTCAGTCCTGACCCTCTGTCAGTGCGGTGCTCCCTCAGCACTGACCCTCTGACAGTGCGGCACTCCCTCAGTACTGACCCTCCGACAGTGTGGCACTCCCTCAGTACTGACCCTCTACAGTGCGGCGCTCCCTCAGTACCGACCCTCCCACAGTGCGGCACTCCCTCAGTACTGACCCTCCCACAGTGCGGCGCTCCCTCAGTCCTGACCCTCTGACAGTGCAGCACTCCCTCAGTACTGACCCTCTCACAGTGCGGCGCTCCCTCAGCACTGACCCTCTGACAGTGCGGCGCTCCCTCAGTACTGACCCTCTGACAGTGCGGCACTCCCTCAGCACTGACCCTCTCACAGTGCGGCGCTCCCTCAGCACTGACCCTCCCACAGTGCGGCGCTCCCTCAGTACTGACCCTCCCACAGTGCGGCGCTCCCTCAGTACTGACCCTCTGACAGTGCGGCACTCCCTCAGTACTGACTCTCTGACAGTGCGGTGCTCCCTCAGTACTGACTCTCTGACAGTGCGGCACTCCCTCAGTACTGACTCTCTGACAGTGCGGTGCTCCCTCAGTACTGACTCTCTGACAGTGCGGCACTCCCTCAGTACTGACCCTCCCACATTGCGGCGCTCCCTCAGTACTGACCCTCTGACAGTGCGGTACTCCCTCAGCACTGACCCTCCGAAAGTGCGGCGCTCATTCAGTACTGACCCTCTGACAGTGCGGCACTCCCTCAGTACTGACCTTCCGACAGTGCGGCGCTCCCTCAGTACTGACCCTCCACAGTGCGGAGCTCCCTCAGTACTGACCCTCCCACAGTGCAGTGCTCCCTCAGTACTGACCCTCTGACAGTGCAGCACTCCCTCAGTGCTGACCCTCCCACAGTGCGGCGCTCCCTCAGTACTGACCCTCCCACAGTGCGGCGCTCCCTCAGTACTGACCCTCCCACAGTGCGGAGCTCCCTCAGTACTGACCCTCCCACTGTGAGGCGCTCCCTCAGCACTGACCCTCCCACAGTGCGGCGCTCCCTCAGTACTGACCCTCTGACAGTGCAGCACTCCCTCAGTGCTGACCCTCCCACAGTGCGGCGCTCCCTCTGTACTGACCCTCCCACAGTGAGGCGCTCCCTCAGCACTGACCCTCCCACAGTGCAGCGCTCCCTCAGTACTGACCCTCCGACAGTGCGGCAGTCCCTCAGTACTGACCCGCTGACAGTGCGTCACTCCCTCAGTACTGACCCTCCGACAGTGCGGCGCTCCCTCAGTACTGACCATCTGACAGTGCGGTGCTCCCTCAGTACTGACCCTCCCACAGCGCGGCACCCCCTCAGTACTGACCCTCTGACAGTGCGGCGCTCCCTCAGTACTGACCCTCTGACAGTGCGGCGCTCCTTCAGTACTGACCCTCTGACAGTGCGGCGCTACCTCAGTACTGACCCTCCCACAGTGCGGCGCTCCCTCAATACTGACCCTCCCACAGTGCTGCGCTCCCTCAGTACTGACCCTACGACAGTGCGGCATTCCCTCAGTACTGACCCTCCCACAGTGCGGCACTCCCTCAGTACTGACCCTCCCACAGTGCGGCCCTCCCTCAGTACTGACCCTCCCACAGTGCGGAGCTCCTCCAGTGCTGACCCTCCGACAGTGCGGCATTCACTCAGTACTGACCCTCCCACAGTGCGGCGCTCCCTCAGAACTGACCCTCTGACAGTGCGGCACTCCCTCAGTCCTGACCCTCCCACAGTGCGGCGCTCCCTCAGTACTGACCCTCCCACAGTGCGGCACTCCCTCAGTACTGACCCTCTGACAGTGCGGCGCCCCCTCAGTACTGACCCTCCCACAGTGCGGCACTCCCTCAGTCCTGACCCTCCCACAGTGCGGCGCTCCCTCAGTACTGACCCTCCCACAGTGCGGTGCTCCCTCAGTACTGACCTTCGACAATCTGCCGATTCCTCTCTGCCGGATTTGGGAATGCTGCCTGGAGTTAGTGTTCAAGTCGGCGGAGCGGGAACCCCCACCGAAATTGGAAGCGAGATTGGAAGAGAGGGCGAGAGATAGCGAGGTGCCCAGCTATGCTCCTGCCTTCCTCGTCCTGCTGAGGCCTGAGGCCTAGAGTGCGGCCTACCCTCGGCCTACCCTGCGGCCCTGCCACTGACCTCTCCTTTTCCCTTTCCTCCTCTGAAGCTTCCAGAAGAAGGCTGGGGGGATGGCGAGTTGGTGCCCGTGAAGACAGAGGAGCCGGAGAAACTCACGTAAAGAGGAGTTGTGGCGAACCTGGCGCCGCTCGAGGCGCCAACGGCCAGCGACGCCACAGAGAAAATTCTATTTTGTGTTTGTTACAAGTTAAAATCTGCAGCTTTTTTTTATATACAGAAGGAAGGGAGAGATATTTAGCCTGCGAATGGCCTTGCCTGTACAGCAGGGTTTTAACCTTTTAATAAATCAAGTCTACTTTGCAATCTTCTGCTCGTTTGTGCTGAGTGAACCAAAGGGGTTTCAGGGGGGCATCTGTCCGGCAAACTCTGACCCCAGTTACGCGGCATGAGGTGTCGGTCGCGACTGGTCACCAACATTTCAGTCAAAGAGATTGGTTTGAAGCAGCTGATTGAACAAGGATACAGAGAGAGGGGGGAGAGAGAGACAGACAGACAGAGAGAGAGACCGAGAGAGAGAGAGAGAGACAGAGAGAGAGAGAGAGAGACAGAAAGAGAGAGAGAGCCAGAGAGAGAGAGACAGAGAGAGAGACAGCGAGAGAGAGAGACAGAGAGAGACAGAGACAGAGAGAGGGAGGAGAGAGAGACAGACAGACAGAGAGAGAGACAGAGAGAGACAGAGAGAGAGACAGAAAGAGAGGGAGAGACAGAAAGAGAGAGAGAGCCAGAGAGAGAGAGACAGAGAGAGAGACAGAGAGAGAGAGAGACAGAGAGAGAGACAGCGAGAGAGAGAGACAGAGAGAGAGAGACAGAGACAGCGAGAGAGAGTGAAGAGAATGTGTGTGTGAGTGGGTGAAAAAGAGTGAGTGAGAGAATGTGTGTGAGAGAGTATGTGAGAGTGAGAGAGTGTGTGTGTGAGGGTGTGAGAGTGAGTGAGGTTGAGCATATGTGTGTGAGAGAGGGAGAGCGTGTGTGATAGAGTGTATGTGTGAGAATGTGTGTGAGAGTGTGTGTGTGAGAGAGAGTGAGTGAGAGAATGTGTGTGAGTGTGAGCGAAAGAGAGTGAGTGAGAGAATGTGTGAGAGAGAGTGTGTGTTTGTGTGAGAGTGTGTGTGAGAGAGTGTGTGTGAGAGAGAGTGTGTGTTTGTGTGAGAGTGTGTGTGAGAGTGAGAGAGTGTGTTTTTGTGAGTGTGAGGATGTGAGAGTGAGTGAGATTGAGCATATGTGTGTGAGAGAGGGAGAGCGTGCGTGATAGTGTGTGTGAGAGAGTGTGTGAGAGAGAGTGTGTGAGTGTGTGTGGGAGAGTGTGTGTGGGAGAGTGTGTGTGGGAGAGTTTGTGTGTGAGAGTGTGTGTGTGAGAGTATGTGTGAGAGATTGTGTGTGTCACAGTGTGTGTGAGAGAGTGTGTGTGTGAGAGTGTGTGTGTGTGTCACTGTGTGAGAGAGTGTGCGTGTGAGAGTGTGCGTGTCAGTGTGTGTGAGAGAGTGTGTGCGTGTCAGTGTGTGTGTGTGTGTGTGAGAGTGTGTGTGTGTGAGAGTGTGTGTGAGAGAGTGTGAGTGTGTGTGTGAGAGTGTGTGTGTGAGTGTGTGTGTGAGAGTGTGTGTGTGTCACTGTGTGTGAGAGAGTGTGCGTGAGAGAGTGTGCGTGAGAGAGTGTGCGTGTGAGAGTGTGTGTGTGTGTGTGTGAGAGTGTGTGTCACAGTGTGTGTGAGAGAGTGTGTGTGTGAGAGTGTGTGTGTGAGAGTGTGTGTGTGTGTGTGTGAGACACTGTGTGAGAGAGTGTGCGTGTGAGTGTGTGTGTGTGAGAGTGTGTGTGAGTGTGTGTGTCACAGTGTGTGTGAGTGTGTGTGTGAGACACTGTGTGAGAGAGTGTGTGTGAGAGTGTGTGTGTCACAGTGTGTGTGAGA
>NC_092732.1:31699441-31754441 GCF_047496885.1 Scyliorhinus torazame | reverse complement strand
AGTTCCTTTTTCACAAAACACACATTTCACTTCCTCTCCCAACCAGACCTCCTGCACAAAACATCCTGCCCTATCACATCACCCCGACAGAGCCCACCTGCAGCCCCCTTCTCCCCTATCAGCGTCAATTCAAAGATTATCATAGAATTTACAGTGCAGAAGGAGGCCATTCGGCCATCGAGTCTGCGCCGGCTCTTGGAAAGAGCACCCTACCCAAGGCCCCCACCTCCACCCCTATCCCCCTAACCCAGTAACCCCACCCACCCCCAAGGGCCAATATTGGACACACAGGGCAATTGATCACGGCCAATCCACCTAACCTGCCCATCTTTGAATGTGGGAGGAAACCGGAGCACCCGGAGGAAACCCACGCTCACACGGGGAGAATGTGCAGACTCCGCACAGACAGTGACCCCAGCCGGGAATCGAACCTGGGACCCTGGAGCTGTGAAGCAATGGTGCTATCCACAATGCTACCGTGCCGCCCAAATTAATGGATGCTTAACATAAATGAGACAACTAATTGCAATGTCTCTCTTTTAAAAATATATTTATTCAAATTTTTCAACAAATTTTCAACAAAACCCCCCCCCCCCCCAACAAGAAGAAACAAGAACACAGCAAGCAGAAATTATACATTGGATTTCCCCCATATACAATAGCACCCCCTATAACAGTAAAAAACACAAATAGAGAAACCCCCCACCTTCACCCAAACGCCACCCCAAAAGCCTCCCCCCCCTCCCTCCCTCTCCCCCCCCCCCCCCCCCCCCCGCCCGCTCTTGGGTTGCTGCTGCTACTGACCTCCTCCTAGCGCTCCGCGAGATAGTCTAGGAACGGTTGCCACCGCCCGAGGAACCCCTGCACAGACCCTCGCAAGGCAAACTTTATCCTCTCCAGCTTGATGAACCCTGCCATGTCATTTATCCAGGCCTCCACACTGGGAGGCTTCGCGTCTCCATCAGTTAATTGGTCCTCATAGTTCTGTAACGCATGCGTACCAGGTTCCTCGTCATGTCTGTCTGCTCTGTCTAAATTTGAAAATTTGTAATCTGTACCCATTGTCCTTGATGAATGTACCCTAACAGTTTGATTACCATGTTGCAAAATAATTGTTTTGCCATCTATGCCTATGATCTTCCTTGGGCCTTACCATTCATTAGAATTGTCTCTCTTATTGTATACCATGCCTCCTTGCTGAAAAACGGCATCTGATGGCCGTACGTTATGTCTTAAAGCTCTGCGAATTCTTTCAGAGACTTCTGCTTCCAAAAAAGCTTTTCTACTGCTATGTAATGCATTTAAATGTTCAGCAAAACCAGAGCTAATTGTAGTCCCCTCCCAAGCTGGAGGCTGGTCATCCAAAATGGACGGAATTTTAGGATTTCTACCAAACACTAATTGATAAGGACTATAGCCCCCAACCAGCTGCAATGAATTCTTTGCACGTACTGCCCATGTTAAAGCTGAATTTAGCCTGCAATTTGGTCGATCTGCCAAAATTTTCCGAAGCATGTCATCGATGACAGCATGATTCCTTTCACACACACCATTACTAAATGGGCTTTCTGCAGCCGTATTCGTAACTCTGATATTCATGTTTTCACACATATCCCTAAACTCATCATTAGCAAATTCTCCCCCATTGTCCGTAAGGAATTTTGCCGGTGGGCCCATTCCTGTCCCTATCCATTTTCCCACGATTTAATCCAGAATTACTCTCTTTTCTTTACTTCATACAATCGTTGATTGACTAAATCTGGTTGCTAAATCTACAAAATGCAAAATAAATATATTATTTGCTTCATCCCAGATCTTAAGGTCCATGGCCACAATGTCGTTAAAATCCCTGGCCAAAGATAGGGTTACTATCGGTTGTGCTGGTGCCCTTCTGTACTTCCTACAAACTTCACAGCGGTCACTAACCTGTTCTATCAGTTTAGTATAGTCTTCATCCCTTACCCCTGCATCTTTAATAGATTTTTCAGCCTCCGAGGAGACGGATGTGCAAATTGCCGATGTAGTTTTAATACCACAAGCTTTTTAATCAGCTAAAGTCCCATTTTCAACTGCCACTAACACATCCTTAACCACTCTACTTGAAATATTATTTGTCAGTAATGGAATACAATAGTGTCCCGACTGTGTAAATTGTAAGTCCACCGTCTTTCCAAAAACTGTTGCCTTATCCTGTCCCATATCCTGTTTCATGTGTGCTTTCTTCATCGATGGTCTGCTCAGAAGCAAAGGTATCTCACTTGATACAACATCCGTGCTAATGAAATGATTCACTCCGGCAATATTGCAAGGGATCACCTCTCTTTTCAGCGACTTCAGAGTATTATCATCCCCAAACCTGAAACTTGTGGAACTTTCAAATTCCTTAACCTTGTTACGATTTTCAGCATTCAAAGAGTCCGGGTAACATTTTAACCAGTCAATTCCACACACAGTAGATGTGCAGCCACTGTCCAATACAGCACAGTTGAAGGATTCTGCAACCAACACCCTCATTACTGGCGTAAAACTGCTTGTCAATAGGACAATGCCTTCTTTCTGGTCACTATCTTTTTCCTCTTCTGACTCTTCCGTGTCATGTGTCGCTTCAAACGCTCTATCATAACGAGTTGGACGGTTGAAAGCCTAATGGTATTGAGAGTCACATCGAAAATATCGATTTATCATGCCCCGTGCATTTACATAGAACATAGAACAATACAGCGCAGTACAGGCCCTTCGGCCCACGATGTTGCACCGAAACAAAAGCCATCTAACCTACACTATGCCATTATCATCCATATGCTTATCCAATAAACTTTTAAATGCCCTCAATGTTGGCGAGTTCACTACTGTTGCCGGTAGGGCATTCCACGGCCTCACCACTCTTTGCGTAAAGAACCTACCTCTGACCTCTGTCCTATATCTATTACCCCTCAGTTTAAAGCTATGTCCCCTCGTGCCAGCCATTTCCATCCGCGGGAGAAGGCTCTCACTGTCCACCCTATCCAACCCCCTGATCATTTTGTATGCCTCTATTAAGTCTCCTCTTAACCTTCTTCTCTCCAACGAAAACAACCTCAAGTCCATCAGCCTTTCCTCATAAGATTTTCCCTCCATACCAGGCAACATCTTTGTAAATCTCCTCTGCACCCGCTCCAAAGCCTCCACGTCCTTCCTATAATGCGGTGACCAGAACTGTACGCAATACTCCAAATGCGGCCGTACCAGAGTTCTGTACAGCTGCAACATGACCTCATGACTCCGGAACTCAATCCCTCTACCAATAAAGGCCAACACTCCATAGGCCTTCTTCACAACCATATCAACCTGGGTGGCAACTTTCAGGGATCTATGTACATGGACACCTAGATCCCTCTGCTCAGCCACACTTCCAAGAACTTTACCATTAGCCAAATATTCCGCATTCCTGTTATTCCTTCCAAAGTGAATCACCTCACACTTCTCTACATTAAACTCCATTTGCCACCTCTCAGCCCAGCTCTGCAGCTTATCTATGTCCCTCTGTAACCTGCTACATCCTTCCACACTGTCGACAACACCATCCGACTTTAGTGTCGTCTGCAAATTTACTCACCCACCCTTCTGCGCCTTCCTCTAGGTCAGTGATAAAAATGACAAACAGCAACGGCCCCAGAACAGATCCTTGTGGTACGCCACTTGTAACTGAACTCCATTCTGAACATTTCCCATCAACCACCACCCTCTGTCTTCTTTCAACTAGCCAATTTCTGATCCACATCTCTAAATCACCCTCAATCCTCAGCCTCCGTATTTTCTGCAATAGCCTACCGTGGGGAACCTTATCAAACGCTTTACTGAAATCCATGTACACCACATCAACTGCTCTACCCTCGTCTACCTGTTCAGTCACCTTCTCAAAGAACTCAATAAGGTTTGTGAGGCATGACCTACCCTTCACAAAGCCATGCTGACTATCCCTGATCATATTATTCCTATCTAGATGATTATAAATCTTGTCCCTTATAATCCCCTCCAAGACTTTACCCACTACAGACGTGAGGCTCACCGGTCTATAGTTGCCGGGGTTGTCTCTGCTCCCCTTTTTGAACAAAGGGACCACATTTGCTATCCTCCAGTCCTCTGGCACTATTCCTGTAGCCAATGATGACATAAAAATCAAAGCCAAAGGTCCAGCAATCGCTGGATAGTCAGAGGCTTTTCCCCAGGGTAGAGGGGTCAATTACTAGGGGGCATAGGTTTAAGGTGAGAGGGGCAAAGTTTAGAGTAGATGTACGAGGCAAGTTTTTTACGCAGAGGGTAGTGGGTGCCTGGAACTCACTACCGGAGGAGGTAGTGGAGGCAGGGACGATAGGGACATTTAAGGGGCATCTTGACAAATATATGAATAGGATGGGAATAGAAGGATACGGACCCAGGAAGTGTAGAAGATTGTAGTTTAGTCGGGCAGTATGGTCGGCACGGGCTTGGAGGGCCGAAGGGCCTGTTCCTGTGCTGTACATTTCTTTGTTCTTTGTTGTTCTTCCCTGGCCTCCCAGAGAATCCTAGGATAAATCCCATCAGGCCCCGGGGACTTATTTATTTTCAGCCTGTCCAGAATTGCCAACACCTCTTCCCTACATACCTCAATGCCATCTATTCTATTAGCCTGGGGCTCAGCATTCTCCTCCACAACATTATCTTTTTCCTGAGTGAATACTGACGAAAAATATTCATTTAGTATCTCGCCTATCTCTTCAGACTCCACACACAACTTCCCATCCCTGTCCTTGACTGGTCCTACTCTTACCCTAGTCATTCGCTTATTCCTGACATACCTATAGAAAGCTTTTGGGTTTTCCTTGATCCTACCTGCCAAATACTTCTCATGTCCCCTCCTTGCTCGTCTTAGCTCTCTCTTTAGATCCTTCCTCGCTAACTTGTAACTATCCATCGCCCCAACTGAAACTTCACACCTCATCTTCACATAGGCCTCCTTCTTCCTCTTAACAAGAGATTCCACTTCTTTGGTAAACCACGGTTCCCTCGCTCGACGCCTTCCTCCCTGCCTGACCAGTACGTACTTATCAAGAACACGCAGTAGCTGATCCTTGAACAAGCTCCACTTATCCAGTGTGCCCAACACTTGCAGCCTACTTCTCCAACCTATCCCCCCCAAGTCACATCTAATGGCATCATAATTGCCCTTCCCCCAGCTATAACTCTTGCCCTGCGGTGTATACTTATCCCGTTCCATCACTAATGTAAACGTCACCGAATTGTGGTCACTGTCCCCAAAATGCTCTCCTACCTCCAAATCCAACACCTGGCCAGGTTCATTACCCAAAACCAAATCCAACGTGGCCTCGCCTCTTGTTGGCCTGTCAACATATTGTGTCAGGAAACCCTCCTGCACACACTGTACAAAAAATGACCCATCTAATGTACTCAAACTATATCTTTTCCAGTCAATATTTGGAAAGTTAAAGTCTCCCATAATAACTACCCTGTTACTTTCGCTCTTATCCAGGATCATCCTCGCCATCCTTTCCTCTACATCCCTAGAACTATTTGGAGGCCTATAGAAAACTCCCAACAGGATGACCTCTCCTTTCCTGTTTCTAACCTCAGCCCATACTACCTCGGAAGATGAGTCCCCATCTAGCATCCTCTCCGCCACCGTGATACTGCTCTTGACTAGCAGCGCCACACCTCACCCTCTTTTGCCTCCTTCTCTGAGCTTACAAAAACAACTAAACCCCGGAACCTGCAACATCCATCCCTGTCCCTGCTCTATCCATGTCTCCGAAATGGCCACAACATCGAAGTCCCAGGTACCAACCAATGCTGCCAGTTCCCCTACCTTATTTTGTATACTCCTGGCATTGAAGTAGACACACTTCAAACCACCTACCTGAACACTGGCCCCCTCCTGCGACGTCAAATCTGTGCTCCTGACCTCTATACTCTCATTCTCTCGTACCCTAAAACTACAATCCAGGTTCCCATGTCCCTGTTGCATTAGTTTAAACCCCCCCAAAGAGCACTGGGGTTCATCTTCCTATTGTAGGTTCTAACTGGGTTTCTGTCTTTATAATTCCCTTGTCTCGGTCTCCTTCTATAGTCTTGAGCCCTGTTCATAGCCATACGATTTCGCCATCCTGTTAGTAGTGTATCTTCCATATTCTGCCTTATTGCAGGCTGACCTATTTGGGTCATCAGAGCCATCGGAATCAAATGTTTCCCCAGAAACCTTTGTAAAGCTTTTGTCATCTGTTCGAATAAGGCATCCTTATCAGTAAACTGAACTCCTGTCAAAACCAGGAGCCTATCCACGTTGCTCACTCTAGCACAGTCAAGTTGCACCCTTTTATATAGTCTGCCAAATTCCATTATATCGTCTTCCATGGAGAATTCCTCCATTCGCCGGAACTTATCAAAATCCGACCATGCTTCATACGCACTTAACAAGTCATCTTTCTTGTAAATCTTATCCATATAATGTAATAAAGTCCTTCTTCTGAGTCTAACTCTTCCAATTCCAGCTCAGGAAGCACTTTGTTTTGGATTTTACTGCCATATGGTAGAGACAGAGCCAATGCCACACCTTGTTTTCTCTTTCCCAAGGCAGTTACCTTAGTCCACATAACTACTGCACTTCTCCATTGGTCGTACGATTCCCTTTCAGAAAATAAGGGGGGGAGAGTCATATCCGGCCACCTTTATCCTGGGTTCAGCCATATATCCCTTTTTAGTGTTGGGTGGGGTTACTGGGTTATGGGGATAGGGTGGAGGTGTGGACCTCGGGATAGGGTGCTCTTTCCAAGAGCCGGTGCAGACTCGATGGGCCGAATGGCCTCCTTCTGCCCTGTCAGTTCCCTTCGGAGACCCCCACCACCGCCTGTCCCCTTAAGATTGACCCTGACATTGTTAATAACTGTCGGTTGCCCTTCGGGCCCACCTGTCCCTTTAAGATCCCCACTGCCCCTTTAAATATTCACCCTCACATTGTTAATAACGGTCTCTTCCCTTCAGAGAGACCACCCCTTGCCCACCGCCTGTCCCTTTAAGGTCTTCAGAAGAGGTGCGCTGGCCCTTTAAGAGTGACGTACGGTGTCCGAGGCCCCGCCTCCATTCCTGCCTTGACGTAATCTCCGGCCACGCCCCCCCCCCACCAACCCCGACAGCATCCACCTCCGCCGCCGAGAAGGGCTCCGGCTGCGCGCGCAACCCTATTAACAACGCGCGGGGTGAGGGACACACAACCGGGTGGGCAAAGGGGGCGGGGACTCCTAAGCCCCGCCCCAACTGCCCCCCTGCTCATTGGCGGAGCCTCACGTCGCTCAGCGGCCACCGGGGAAGCCGATTGGTGCGGCTGGGTGACGCGCACGGAGCGGGGCGGGGACAGAGGCGGGGCTGCCATTGGTGCGCAGGCGCGGTCTCTCGCTCTCCTTGTTTTTTTTCCTCCTCCTTTCCCCCCTCCCCCCAGTCAGTGGTCAATTGCCGCCCCCCCCCCCTCTCGGAGCGGATTGAGGGAGAGACAGCGGCAGCTGCGGCCGGCGGTGTCCCCCGCCAGCAGGAGGAGGAGGGAGCCTAGCAACCGGAGCCTAGCAACCCGGGGAGCCTAGCAACCGGCGCCCCGGGCAACCAACCCCGGAGGAGGCGGAGGGGGGGAAGGGGACGACAGGTCAGTGACATCACCAGAGGGAGCCGCGCCCCCTCCACATAGCCCCTCCCCCTCCCTTCAGCCCCTCCCCCACTCCACCAGCCCCTCCCCCAGCCCCCCATAGACCCTCCCCCTTCAGCCCCACTCCCTGAGCCACTCCCCTCCACTCAGCCCCTCCCCTCTGCCCAGACCCTCACTGCCCCAGGGCCCCTCCCCCTCCGGCCCCTCCCTTACTCCCCTCAGCCCCTCCCCTCCACTCAGCCCCTTGCCCCAGCCCCACAATGCCCCCATGGCCCCTCCCCCCTCAGCCCCTCCCCCACTCCCCTCCACTCAGCCCCTCCCCTCTCCCCAGCCCCTCCCCTCTCCCCAGCCCCTCCCCTCCCCTCTCCCCAGCCTCTCAATGCCCCCATGGCCCCTCCCCCTCCTTTCAGCCCCTCCCCCAGTCCCTGAGCCCCTCCCCTCCACAGCCCCTCCCCACCCCCACTACCTCCAGCCCCTCCCCATTCCATCAGCCCTGCCCCTTCCCCCTCAGCCGCTCCCCCACTCAGCCCCTCCCCCATTGTCCATCATCATCAATACCCATTGTCCTTCCCCATCATCAATACCCATTGTCCTTCCCCATCATCAATACCCATTGTCCTTCCCATCATCAATACCCATTGTCCTTCCGTCATCATCAATACCCATTGTCCTTCCCATCATCAATACCCATTGTCCCCATCATCATCAATACCCATTGTCCTTCCCCATCACCAATACCCATTGTCCCCATCATCATCAATACCCATTGTCCTTCCCCATCACCAATACCCATTGTCCCCATCATCATCAATACCCATTGTCCTTCCCCATCACCAATACCCATTGTCCCCATCATCACCAATACCCATTGTCCTTCCCCATCATCAATACCCATTGTCCCCATCATCATCAATACCCATTGTCCTTCCCCATCACCAATACCCATTGTCCCCATCATCATCAATACCCATTGTCCTTCATCATCAATACCCATTTCCCTTCCCCATCATCAATACCCATTGTCCCCATCATCATCAATACCCATTGTCCTTCCCCATCACCAATACCCATTGTCCTTCATCATCATCAATACCCATTGCCCCATCATCAATACCCATTGTCCCCATCATCATCAATACCCATTGTCCTTCCCCATCACCAATACCCATTGTCCTTCATCATCATCAATACCCATTGTCCCCATCATCAATACCCATTGTCCCCATCATCAATACCCATTGTCCCCATCATCAATACCCATTGTCCCCATCATCATCAATACCCATTGTCCTTCCCCATCATCAATACCCATTGTCCCCATCATCAATACCCATTGTCCCAATCATCATCAATACCCATTGTCCCCATCATCATCAATACCCATTGTCCTTCCCCATCACCAATACCCATTGTCCCCATCATCATCAATACCCATTGTCCTTCATCATCATCAATACCCATTGTCCCCATCATCATCAATACCCATTGTCCTTCCCCATCATCAATACCCATTGTCCTTCCCCATCATCAATACCCATTGTCCCCATCATCATCAATACCCATTGTCCTTCCCCTCATCAATACCCATTGTCCTTCCCCCTCATCAATACCCATTGTCCCCATCATCATCAATACCCATTGTCCTTCCCCATCATCAATACCCATTGTCCCCATCATCATCAATACCCATTGTCCTTCCCCTCATCAATACCCATTGTCCTTCCCCCTCATCAATACCCATTGTCCCCATCATCATCAATACCCATTGTCCTTCCCCATCATCAATACCCATTGTCCCCATCATCATCAATACCCATTGTCCTTCCCCATCATCAATACCCATTGTCCCCGTCATCATCAATACCCATTGTCCTTCCCCATCATCAATACCCATTGTCCTTCCCCATCATCAATACCCATTGTCCTTCCCCATCATCAATACCCATTGTCCCCATCATCATCAATACCGATTGTCCTTCCCCTCATCAATACCCATTGTCCTTCCGCATCATCAATACCCATTGTCCCCATCATCATCAATACCCATTGTCCTTCCCCATTATCAATACCCATTGTCCTTCCCCATCATCAATACCCATTGTCCTTCCCCATCATCAATACCCATTGTCCTTCATCAGCAATACCCATTGTCCTTCCCCATCATCAATACCCATTGTCCCCATCATCATCAATACCCATTGTCCTTCCCCATCATCATCATCAATACCCATTGTCCTTCCCCATCATCAGTATCCATTGTCCCCATCATCATCAATACCCATTGTCCTTCATCAGCAATACCCATTGTCCTTCCCCATCATCAATACCCATTATCCCCATCATCATCAATACCCATTGTCCTTCCCCATCATCAATACCCATTGTCCTTCATCAGCAATACCCATTGTCCTTCCCCATCATCAATACCCATTGTCCCCATCATCATCAATACCCATTCCCCTTCCCATCATCAATACCCATTGTCCCCATCATCATCAATACCCATTGTCCTTCCCCATCATCAATACCCATTGTCCATCATCATCATCAATACCCATTGTCCTTTCCCATCATCAATACCCATTGTCCCCATCATCATCAATACCCATTGTCCTTCCCCATCATCAATACCCATTGTCCTTCCCCATCATCAATACCCATTGTCCTTCCCCATCATCAATACCCATTGTCCTTCCCCATTCTTCCCCATCATCAATACCCATTGTACCCATCATCATCAATACCCATTGTCCTTCCCCATCATCAATACCCATTGTCCTTCATCAGCATAAATACCCATTGTCCTTCCCCATCACCAATACCCATTGTCCCCATCATCATCAATACCCATTGTCCTTCGCCAGCATCAATACCCATTGTCCCCATCATCATCAATACCCATTGTCCTTCCCCATCATCAATACCCATTGTCCTTCATCATCAACAATACCCATTGTCCTTCAACATTATCAATACCCATTGTCCTTCATCATCATCAATACCCATTGTCCTTCATTATCATCAATACCCATTGTCCTTCCCCATCATCAATATCCATTGTCCTTCCCCATCATCAATACTCATTGTCCCCATCATCATCAATACCCATTGTCCCCATCATCAATACCCATTGTCCTTCATCATCATCAATACCCATTGTCCCCATCATCATCAATACCCATTGTCCTTCCCCATCATCAATACCCATTGTCCCCATCATCATCAATACCCATTGTCCTTCCCCATCATCAAGACCCATTGTCCTTCATCATCATCAATACCCATTGTCCCCATCATCATCAATACCCATTGTCCTTCATCATCATCAATACCCATTGTCCCCATCATCATCAATACCCATTGTCCTTCCCCATCATCAATACCCATTGTCCCCATCATCATCAATACCCATTGTCCTTCCCCATCATCAATACCCATTGTCCTTCATCAGCATCAATACCCATTGTCCTTCCCCATCACCAATACCCTTTGTCCTTCATCATCATCAATACCCATTGTCCCCATCATCATCAATACCCATTGTCCTTCATCATCATCAATACCCATTGTCCTTCCCCATCATCAATACCCATTGTCCTTCCCCATCATCAATACCCATTGTCCTTCCCCATCATCAATACTCATTGTCCTTCATCAGCAATACCCAATGTCCTTCCCCATCATCAATACCCATTGTCCCCATCATCATCAATACCCATTGTCCTTCCCCATCATCAATACCCATTGTCCCCATCATCATCAATACCCATTGTCCTTCATCATCATCAATATCCATTGTCCTTCCCCATCATCAATGCCCATAGTCCTTCCCCATCATCAATGCCCATAGTCCTTCCCCATCATCAATACCCATTGTCCTTCCCCCTCATCAATACCCATTGTCCTTCCCCATCATCAATACCCATTGTCCCCATCATCATCAATACCCATTGTTCTTCCCATCATCAATACCCATTGTCCTTCCCCCTCATCAATACCCATTGTCCTTCCCCATCATCAATACCCATTGTCCCCATCATCATCAATACCCATTGTCCCCATCATCAATACCCATTGTCCTTCCCCATCATCAATCCCCATTGTCCTTCCCCATCATCAATACCCATTGTCCCCATTATCAATACCCATTGTCCTTCATCATCATCAATACCCATTGTCCCCATCATCAATACCCATTGTCCCCATCATCAATACCCATTGTCCTTCCCCATCATCAATACCCATTGTCCTTCATCATCATCAGTACCCATTGTCCTTCATCATCAATACCCATTGTCCTTTCCCATCATCAATACCCATTGTCCTTCATCATCAGCATCAATACCCATTGTCCTTCATCATCATCAATACCCATTGTCCTTCATCATCACCAATACCCATTGTCCTTCCCCATCATCAATACCCATTGTCCTTCATCATCATCAAAACCCATTGTCCCCATCATCAGCAATACCCATTGTCATTCCCCATCATCAATACCCATTGTCCTTCCCCATCATCATACCCATTGTCCTTCATCATCATCAATACCCATTGTCCCCATCATCATCAATACCCATTATCCCCATCATCATCAATACCCATTGTCCCCATCATCAATACCCATTGTCCTTCATCATCATCAATACCCATTGTCCCCCATCATCATCAATACCCATTGTCCTTCATCATCATCAATACCCATTGTCCTTCCCCATCATCAATACCCATTGTCCTTCATCATCATCAATACCCATTGTCCTTCATCATCATCAATACCCATTGTCCTTCCCCATCATCAATACCCATTGTCCTTCCCCATCATCAATACCCATTGTCCCCATCATCATCAATACCCATTGTCCTTCCCCATCATCAATACCCATTGTCCTTCATCAGCAATACCCATTGTCCTTCCCCATCATCAATACCCATTGTCCCCATCATCATCAATATCCATTCCCATTCCCCATCATCAATACCCATTGTCCCCATCATCATCAATACCCATTGTCCTTCCCCATCATCAATACCCATTGTTCTTCCCCATCATCAATACCCATTGTCCTTCATCATCATCAATACGCATTGTCCCCATCATCATCAATACCCATTGTCCTTCATCATCATCAATACCCATTGTCCTTCATCAGCATCATAACCCATTGTCCTTCCCCATCATCAATACCCATTGTCCTTCATCATCATCAATACCCATTGTCCCCATCATCATCAATACCCATTGTCCTTCATCATCATCAATACCCATTGTCCTTCCCCATCATCAATACCCATTGTCCTTCCCCATCATCAATAGCCATTGTCCCCATCATCGTCAATACCCATTGTCCCCATCATCATCAATACCCATTGTCCTTCCCCATCATCAATAGCCATTGTCCCCATCATCGTCAACACCCATTGTCCCCATCATCATCAATGCCCATAGTCCTTCCCCATCATCAATACCCATTGTCCTTCCCCATCACCAATACCCATTGTCCTTCCCCATCATCAATACCCATTGTCCTTCCCCATCATCAATACCCATTGTCCTTCCCCATCATCAATACCAATTGTCCTTCCCCATCATCAATACCCATTGTCCCCATCATCATCAATACCCATTGTCCTTCCCCCTCATCAATACCCATTGTCCTTCATCATCATCAATGCCCATAGTCCTTCCCATCATCAATACCCATTGTCCCCATCATCATCAATACCCATTGTCCTTCCCCATCATCAATACCCATTGTCCTTCCCCATCATCAATACCCATTGTCCTTCGCCATCATCAATACCCATTGTCCTTCCCCATCATCAATACCCATTGTCCCCATTATCAATACCCATTGTCCTTCTCCATCATCAATACCCATTGTCCCCATCATCAATATCCATTGTCCTTCCCCATCAGCAATACCCATTGTCCTTCCCCATCATCAATACCCATTGTCCTTCCCCATCATCAATACCCATTGTCCTTCATCATCATCAATACCCATTGTCCCCATCATCGTCAACACCCATTGTCCTTCATCATCATCAATGCCCATAGTCCTTCCCATCATCAATACCCATTGTCCCCATCATCATCAATGCCCATAGTCCTTCCCCATCATCAATACCCATTGTCCTTCCCCATCACCAATACCCATTGTCCTTCCCCATCATCAATACCCATTGTCCTTCCCCATCATCATACCCATTGTCCTTCATCATCATCAATACCCATTGTCCCCATCATCATCAATACCCATTGTCCCCATCATCATCAATACCCATTGTCCCCATCATCAATACCCATTGTCCTTCATCATCATCAATACCCATTGTCCCCCATCATCATCAATACCCATTGTCCTTCATCATCATCAATACCCATTGTCCTTCCCCATCATCAATACCCATTGTCCTTCATCATCATCAATACCCATTGTCCTTCATCATCATCAATACCAATTGTCCTTCCCCATCATCAATACCCATTGTCCTTCCCCATCATCAATACCCATTGTCCCCATCATCATCAATACCCATTGTCCTTCCCCATCATCAATACCCATTGTCCTTCATCAGCAATACCCATTGTCCTTCCCCATCATCAATACCCATTGTCCCCATCATCATCAATACCCATTCCCATTCCCCATCATCAATACCCATTGTCCCCATCATCATCAATACCCATTGTCCTTCCCCATCATCAATACCCATTGTCCTTCCCCATCATCAATACCCATTGTCCTTCATCATCATCAATACGCATTGTCCCCATCATCATCAATACCCATTGTCCTTCATCATCATCAATACCCATTGTCCTTCATCAGCATCATAACCCATTGTCCTTCCCCATCATCAATACCCATTGTCCTTCATCATCATCAATACCCATTGTCCCCATCATCATCAATACCCATTGTCCTTCATCATCATCAATACCCATTGTCCTTCGACATCATCAATACCCATTGTCCTTCCACATCATCAATAGCCATTGTCCCCATCATCGTCAATACCCATTGTCCCCATCATCATCAATACCCATTGTCCTTCCCCATCATCAATAGCCATTGTCCCCATCATCGTCAACACCCATTGTCCCCATCATCATCAATGCCCATAGTCCTTCCCCATCATCAATACCCATTGTCCTTCCCCATCACCAATACCCATTGTGCTTCCCCATCATCAATACCCATTGTCCTTCCCCATCATCAATACCCATTGTCCTTGCCCATCATCAATACCCATTGTCCCCATCATCATCAACACCCATTGTCCTTCCCCATCATCAATACCCATTGTCCCCATCATCATCAATATCCATTGTCCTTCCCCATCATCAATATCTATTGTCCTTCCCCCTCATCAATACCCATTGTCCTTCATCATCATCAATGCCCATAGTCCTTCCCATCATCAATACCCATTGTCCCCATCATCATCAATACCCATTGTCCTTCCCCATCATCAATACCCATTGTCCTTCCCCATCATCAATACCCATTATTCTTCCCCATCGTCAATACCCATTGTCCTTCCCCATCATCAATACCCATTGTCCCCATTATCAATACCCATTGTCCTTCTCCATCATCAATACCCATTGTCCCCATCATCAATATCCATTGTCCTTCCCCATCAGCAATACCCATTGTCCTTCCCCATCATCAATACCCATTGTCCTTCCCCATCATCAATACCCATTGTCCTTCATCATCATCAATACCCATTGTCCTTCATCATCATCAATACCCATTGTCCTTCATCATCAATACCCATTGTCCTTTCCCATCATCAATACCCATTGTCCTTCATCATCAGCATCAATACCCATTGTCCTTCCCCATCATCAATACCCATTGTCCTTCCCCATCATCAATACCCATTGTCCTTCATCATCACCAATACGCATTGTCCTTCCCCATCATCATACCCATTGTCCTTCCCCATCATCAATACCCATTGTCCTTCATCATCATCAATACCCATTGTCCCCATCAGCATCAATACCCATTGTCCCCATCATCATCAATACCCATTGTCCCCATCATCAATACCCATTGTCCTTCATCATCATCAATACCCATTGTCCCCCTTCATCATCAATACCCATTGTCCTTCATCATCATCAATACCCATTGTCCTTCCCCATCATCAATACCCATTGTCCTTCATCATCATCAATACCCATTGTCCTTCCCCATCATCAATACCCATTGTCCTTCCCCATTATTATCAATACCCATTGTCCTTCCCCATCATCAATACCCATTGTCCTTCCCCATCATCAATACCCATTGTCCTCATCATCATCAATACCCATTGTCCTTCCCCATCATCAATACCCATTGTCCCCATCATCATCAATACCCATTGTCCTTCATCATCAATACCCATTGTCCTTCCCCATCATCAATACCCATTGTCCTTCCCCATCATCAATTCCCATTGTCCTTAATCATCATCAATACCCATTGTCCTTCATCATCATCAATACCCATTGTCCTTCATCAGCAATACCCATTGTCCTTCATCATCATTACCCATTGTCCTTCATCATCACCAATACCCATTGTCCTTCCCCATCATCGATACCCATTGTCCCCATCATCATCAATACCCATTGTCCTTCATCATCACCAATACCCATTGTCCCCATCATCATCAATGCCCATTGTCCATCATCATCATCAATACCCATTGTCCTTCCCCATCACCAATACCCATTGTCCTTTCCCATCATCAATACCCATTGTCCTTCATCATCATCAATACCCATTGTCCCCATCATCATCAATACCCATTGTCCTTCCCCATCATCGATACCCATTGTCCCCATCATCATCAATACCCATTGTCCTTCATCATCACCAATACCCATTGTCCCCATCATCATCAATGCCCATTGTCCTTCATCATCATCATCAATACCCATTGTCCTTCCCCATCATCAATACCCATTGTCCCCATCATCATCAATACCCATTGTCCATCATCACCTTCAATACCCATTGTCCCCATCATCATCAATGCCCATTGTCCTTCATCATCATCATCAATACCCATTGTCCTTCATCATCATCAATACCCATTGTCCTTCCCCATCATCAATACCCATTGCGCTTTGTCATTATCATCAATACCCATTGTCCTTCATCATCATCAATACCCATTGTCCCCATCATCATCAATACCCATTGTCCTTCCCCATCATCAATACCCATTGTCCCCATCATCATCAATACCCATTGTCCTTCCCCATCATCAATACCCATTGTCCTTCATCAGCATCAATACCCATTGTCCTTCCCCATCATCAATACCCATTGTCCTTCATCATCATCAATACCCATTGTCCCCATCATCATCAATACCCATTGTCCTTCATCATCATCAATACCCATTGTCCTTCCCCATCATCAATACCCATTGTCCTTCCCCATCATCAATACCCATTGTCCTTCCCCATCATCAATACTCATTGTCCTTCATCAGCAATACCCATTGTCCTTCCCCATCATCAATACCCATTGGCCCCATCATCATCAATACCCATTGTCCTTCCCCATCATCAATACCCATTGTCCCCATCATCATCAATACCCATTGTCCTTCATCATCATCAATATCCATTGTCCTTCCCCATCATCAATGCCCATAGTCCTTCCCCATCATCAATACCCATTGTCCTTCCCCCTCATCAATACCCATTGTCCTTCCCCATCATCAATACCCATTGTCCCCATCATCAATTCCCATTGTCCTTCCCCATCATCAATACGCATTGTCCTTCCCCATCATCAATACCCATTGTCCCCATTATCAATACCCATTGTCCTTCATCATCATCAATACCCATTGTCCCCATCAACAATACCCATTGTCCCCATCATCAATACCCATTGTCCTTCCTCATCATCAATACCCATTTTCCTTCATCATCATCAGTACCCATTGTCCTTCATCATCAATACCCATTGTCCTTTCCCATCATCAATACCCATTGTCCTTCATCATCAGCATCAATACCCATTGCCCTTCATCATCATCAATACCCATTGTCCTTCATCATCACCAATACCCATTGTCCTTCCCCATCATCAATACCCATTGTCCTTCATCATCATCAATACCCATTGTCCCCATCATCAGCAATACCCATTGTCATTCCCCATCATCAATACCCATTGTCCTTCCCCATCATCATACCCATTGTCCTTCATCATCATCAATACCCATTGTCCCCATCATCATCAATATCCATTGTCCCCATCATCATCAATAACCATTGTCCCCATCATCAATACCCATTGTCCTTCATCATCATCAATACCCATTGTCCCCCATCATCATCAATACCCATTGTCCTTCATCATCATCAATACCCATTGTCCTTCCCCATCATCAATACCCATTGTCCTTCATCATCATCAATACCCATTGTCCTTCATCATCATCAATACCCATAGTCCTTCCCCATCATCAATACCCATTGTCCTTCATCATCATCAATACCCATTGTCCCCATCATCATCAATACCCATTGTCCTTCCTCATCATCAATACCCATTGTCCCCATCATCATCAATACCCATTGTCCTTCCCCATCATCAATACCGATTGTCCTTCATCATCATCAACACCCATTGTCCCCATCATCATCAATACCCATTGTCCTTTCCCATCACCAATACCCATTGTCACCATCATCATCAATACCCATTGTCCTTCATCATCATCAATACCCATTGTCCCCATCATCATCAATACCCATTGTCCTTCCCCATCATCAATACCCATTGTCCCCATCATCATCAATACCCATTGTCCTTCCCCATCATCAATACCCATTGTCCTTTCCCATCATCAATACCCATTGTCCTTCATCATCATCAATACCCATTGTCCTTCCCCATCATCAATACCCATTGTCCTTCATCAACATCAGTACCCATTGTCCTTCCCCATCATCAATACCCATTGTCCTTCATCATCATCAATACCCATTGTCCTTCATCAGCATCAATACCCATTGTCCTTCCCCATCATCAATACCCATTGTCCTTCATCATCATCAATACCCATTGTCCCCATCATCATCAATACCCATTGTCCTTCATCATCATCAATACCCATTGTCCTTCCCCATCATCAATACCCATTGTCCTTCCCCATCATCAATAGCCATTGTCCCCATCATCGTCAATACCTATTGTCCCCATCTTCATCAATACCCATTGTCCTTCCCCATCATCAATAGCCATTGTCCCCATCATCGTCAATACCCATTGTCCCCATCATCATCAATGCCCATAGTCCTTCCCCATCATCAATACCCATTGTCCTTCCCCATCACCAATACCCATTGTCCTTCCCCATCATCAATACCCATTGTCCTTCCCATCATCAATACCCATTGTCCTTCCCCATCATCAATACACATTGTCCTTCCCCATCATCAATACCCATTGTCCCCATCATCATCAATACCCATTGTCCTTCCCCATCATCAATACCCATTGTCCCCATCATCATCAATACCCATTGTCCTTCCCCATCATCAATACCCATTGTCCTTCCCCATCATCAATACCCATTGTCCTTCCCCATCATCAATACCCATTGTCCTTCCCCATCATCAATACCCATTGTCCTTCCCCATCATCAATACCCATTGTCCTTCCCCTTCATCAATACACACTGTCCTTCCCCATCATCAATACCATTGTCCTTCCCCATCATCAATACCCATTGTCCCCATCATCAATACCCATTGTCCCCATCATCAATACCCATTGTCCTTCCCCATCATCAATACCCATTGTCCTTCATCATCATCAATATCCATTGTCCTTCCCCATCATCAATACCCATTGTCCCCATCATCAATACCCATTGTCCTTCCCCATCATCAATACCCATTGTCCTTCCCCATCATCAATACCCATTGTCCTTCCTCATCATCAATACCCATTGTCATTCCCCATCATCAATACACATTGTCCTTCCCCATCATCAGTACCCATTGTCCTTCCCCATCATCAATACCCATTGTCCCCATCATCATCAATACCCATTGTCCTTCCCCATCATCAATACCCATTGTCCCCATCATCATCAATACCCATTGTCCTTCCGCATCATCAATACCCATTGTCTTTCCCCATCATCAATACCCATTGTCCTTCCCCATCATCAATACCCATTGTCCTTCCCCATCATCAATACTCATTGTCCTTCCCCATCATCAATACCCATTGTCCCTATCATCATCAATACCCATTGTCCTTCATCATCATCAATACCCATTGTCCTTCATCATCATCAATACCTATTGTCGTTCCTCATCATCAATACCCATTGCCCTTCATCATCATCAATAACCATTGTCCTTCATCATCATCAATACCCATTGTCGTTCCCCATCATCAATACCCATTGTCCTTCATCATCATCAATACCCATTGTCCTTCCCCATCATCAATACCCATTGTCCTTCCCCATCATCAATACCCATTGTCCTTCTGTCATCATCAATATCGATTGTCCTTCATCATCATCAATAGCCATTGTCCTTCCCCATCATCGATACCCATTGTCCTTCCCCATCATCAATACCCATGGTCCCCATCATCATCAATACCTATTGTCCTTCCCCATCATCATCAATACCCATTGTCCTTCCCAATCATCAATCCCCATTGTCCTTCATCATCATCAATATCCATTGTCCTTCCCCCTCAACAATACCCATTGTCCTTCATCATCATCAATGCCCATTGTCCTTCCCCATCATCAATACCCATTGTCCCCATCATCATCAATACCCATTGTCCTTCCCAATCATCAATACCCATTGTCACCATCATCATCAATACCCATTGTCCTTCCCCATCATCAATACCCATTGTCCTTCCCTATCATCAATACCCATTGTCCTTCCCTAGCATCAATACCCATTGTCCTTCATCATCATCAATACCCATTGTCCTTCCCCATCATCAATACCCATTGTCCTTCCCTATCATCAATACCCATTGTCCTTCATCATCAATACCCATTGTCCTTCATCATCATCAATACCCATTGTCCTTCCCCATCATCAATACCCATTGTCCTTCATCATCATCAATACCCATTGTCCTTCCCTATCATCAATACCCAATGTCCTTCATCATCATCAATTCCCATTGTCCTTCCCCATCATCAATACCCATTGTCCTTCATCATCATCAATACCCATTGTCCTTCCCCATCATCAATACCCATTGTCCTTCATCATCATCAATACCCATTGTCCTTCCCCATCACCAATACCCATTGTCCCCATCATCACCAATACCCATTGTCCTTTCCCATCATCAATACCCATTGTCCCCATCATCATCAATAACCATTGTCCTTCCCCATCATCATCAATACCCATTGTCTTTCCCCATCATCGATACCCATTGTCCCCATCATCATCAATACCCATTGTCCTTCATCATCACCAATACCCATTGTCCCCATCATCATCAATGCCCATTGTCCTTCATCATCATCATCGATACCCATTGTCCTTCCCCATCATCAATACCCATTGTCCCCATCATCATCAATACCCATTGTCCATCATCACCATCAATACCCATTGTCCCCATCATCATCAATGCCCATTGTCCTTCATCATCATCATCAATACCCATTGTCCTTCATCATCATCAATACCCATTGTCCTTCCCCATCATCAATACCCATTGCCCTTTGTCATCATCATCAATACCCATTGTCCTTCATCTTCATAAATAACCATTGTCCTTCCCCATCATCAATACCCATTGTCCTTCATCATCATCAATACCCATTGTCCTTCATCATCATCAATACCCATTGTCCTTCCCCATCATCAATTCCCATTGTCCTTCCCCAGCATCAATACCCATTGTCCTTCCCCATCATCAATACCCATTGTCCTTCATCATCATCAATAACCATTGTCCTTCCCCATCATCAATACCCATTGTCCCCATCATCAATACCCATTGTCCCCATCATCATCAATACCCATTGTCCCCATCATCATCAATACCCATTGTCCTTCCCCATCATCAATACCCATTGTCCTTCATCATCATCAATATCCATTGTCCTTCCCCATCATCAATACCCATTGTCCCCATCATCATCAATACACATTGTCCTTCCCCATCATCAATACCCATTGTCCTTCCCCATCATCAATACCCATTGTCCTTCCCCATCATCAATACCCATTGTCCTTCCCCATCATCAATACCCATTGTCCTTCCCCTTCATCAATACACATTGTCCTTCCCCATCATCAATACCATTGTCCTTCCCCATCATCAATACCCATTGTCCCCATCATCAATACCCATTGTCCTTCTCCATCATCAATACCCATTGTCCTTCCCCATCATCAATACCCATTGTCCTTCATCATCATCAATATCCATTGTCCTTCCCCATCATCAATACCCATTGTCCCCATCATCATCAATACCCATTGTCCTTCCCCATCATCAATACCCATTGTCCTTCCCCATCATCAATACCCATTGTCCTTCCTCATCATCAATACCCATTGTCATTCCCCATCATCAATACACATTGTCCTTCCCCATCATCAGTACCCATTGTCCTTCCCCATCATCAATACCCATTGTCCCCATCATCATCAATACCCATTGTCCTTCCCCATCATCAATACCCATTGTCCCCATCATCATCAATACCCATTGTCCCCATCATCATCAATACCCATTGTCCTTCTGCATCATCAATACCCATTGTCTTTCCCCATCATCAATACCCATTGTCCTTCCCCATCATCAATACCCATTGTCCTTCCCCATCATCAATACTCATTGTCCTTCCCCATCATCAATACCCATTGTCCCTATCATCATCAATACCCATTGTCCTTCATCATCATCAATACCCATTGTCCTTCATCATCATCAATACCTATTGTCGTTCCTCATCATCAATACCCATTGCCCTTCATCATCATCAATAACCATTGTCCTTCATCATCATCAATACCCATTGTCGTTCCCCATCATCAATACCCATTGTCCTTCATCATCATCAATTCCCATTGTCCTTCCCCATCATCAATACCCATTGTCCTTCCCCATCATCAATACCCATTGTCCTTCTGTCATCATCAATATCGATTGTCCTTCATCATCATCAATACCCATTGTCCTTCCCCATCATCGATACCCATTGTCCTTCCCCATCATCAATACCCATGGTCCCCATCATCATCAATACCTATTGTCCTTCCCCATCATCATCAATACCCATTGCCCTTCATCATCATCAATAACCATTGTCCTTCATCATCATCAATACCCATTGTCGTTCCCCATCATCAATACCCATTGTCCTTCATCATCATCAATTCCCATTGTCCTTCCCCATCATCAATACCCATTGTCCTTCCCCATCATCAATACCCATTGTCCTTCTGTCATCATCAATATCGATTGTCCTTCATCATCATCAATACCCATTGTCCTTCCCTATCATCAATACCCATTGTCCTTCCCTATCATCAATACCCATTGTCCTTCATCATCATCAATCCCCATTGTCCTTCATCATCATCAATATCCATTGTCCTTCCCCCTCAACAATACCCATTGTCCTTCATCATCATCAATGCCCATTGTCCTTCCCAATCATCAATACCCATTGTCCCCATCATCATCAATACCCATTGTCCTTCCCCATCATCAATACCCATTGTCCTTCCCTATCATCAATACCCATTGTCCTTCCCTAGCATCAATACCCATTGTCCTTCATCATCATCAATACCCATTGTCCTTCCCCATCATCAATACCCATTGTCCTTCCCTATCATCAATACCCATTGTCCTTCCCTATCATCAATACCCATTGTCCTTCATCATCATCAATACCCATTGTCCTTCCCCATCATCAATACCCATTGTCCTCATCATCATCAATACCCATTGTCCTTCATCATCATCAATACCCATTGTCCTTCCCAATCATCAATACCCATTGTCCCCATCATCATCAATACCCATTGTCCTTCCCCATCATCAATACCCATTGTCCTTCCCTATCATCAATACCCATTGTCCTTCCCTAGCATCAATACCCATTGTCCTTCATCATCATCAATACCCATTGTCCTTCCCCATCATCAATACCCATTGTCCTTCCCTATCATCAATACCCATTGTCCTTCCCTATCATCAATACCCATTGTCCTTCATCATCATCAATACCCATTGTCCTTCATCATTATCAATACCCATTGTCCTTCCCCATCATCAATACCCATTGATTCTCGCGTACGATCGCCCCTCTCTCGCCCAGGTTAGCGATTGCCCCTCGCTGCACCTTCCCCCACCCCCCCCTCACCCAACCCCCTCACCTAACTCCCATCCGTTATCCCCTCAACTCCTCCAACACTCCTTGATGAAAAAAAAACCCCTATTCATTCTTTTGAAGGATTTGTCGCTTTTGTCAAGTGCACTACGATTATTAAATGGGTCTGTGTTGGAAATGTGGTTCGAATGTAAATGAGGGAATGGGATTGACGGGGACTGGAGTTGGCATTTTAGCACGTCGAATCTGTCCCTCTGTGCAAACACTTCCTCTCTGCTCATCCACCCCAATGCTATTTTATGTGATCAGCATCTTGCAACCGATTAATTCCTCAAAACTCAATGATTGGGATTCTGTAGCTCTCTTTGCTATCTTCAATGTACGATATCTCAGGCAATGTTGTGTTTTGTTAGAATGATAGGGCCCAGAAAGAGGCCATTAGCCCCAGCGACCTGCAATGAAATGAAAATCGCTTATTGTCACAAGTAGGCTTCAAATGAATGCCCATTCATTGAGGCTCCTGATTGAGCTGCCCTATCAGTTCCCTATCCACCCTGCTCTTTTCCCATATCCTTGAAAATCTTCCCCGTCAAATATTTACCCAATAATTGGATAAGTTGATTGACCTCCAACCACCACAACCATCTTCCTTTGTACTGGGTCTGACTCCGACCAGCGGGGAGTTTTCCCCCTGATTCCCACTGGCTCCAGTTTCGCCCGGGCTCCATGATGTCACACTCGGTCAAATGCTGCCTTGATCATAGATCATTGAATTGACAGTGCAGAAGGAGGCCATTCGGCCCATCGAGTCTGCACCGGCCCTTGGAAAGAGCACCCTACCCAAGGTCCACAGCTCCACCCTATCCCCATAACCCCACCCAACACTCTGGGCAATTTAGCACGGCCAATCCACCTAACCCGCACATCTTTGGGACTGTGGGAGGAAACCGGAGCACCCGGAGGAAACCCACGCACACACGGGGAGGGTGTGCAGACTCCGCACAGACAGTGACCCAAGCCGGGAATCGAACCTGGGACCCTGGAGCTGTGAAGCAATTGTGCTGTCCACAGTGCAGTCACTCTCACCTCACCTCTGGCATTCAGCTCTTTTGTCCGTGTTTGAACCAAGGCTGTAACGAGGTCAGGAGCTGAGTGACCCTGGGTGGAACCCAAACTGAGCGTCCGTGAGCAGGTTATTGCTGAGTAAGTGCCGCTTGATCGCGCCGTCGATGACCCCTTCCATCACGTTGCTGATGATGGAGAGTAGACTGATAGGGGGGTAATTGGCTGGGTTGGATTTGTCCTGTTGCGTATGGGACACACCTGGGCAATTTACCCCATTGCCGGGTCGATGCCAGTGTTGTAGCTGTACTGGAACAGCTTGGCTAGGGGTGCGGCAAGTTCTGGAGCACAAGTCTTCAGTACCATTGCCGGGATAGTGTCAGGACCCAGAGCCTTGAGTAAAATAAGGGCCCATGGTATTCGAGGCAAGGTACTAACATGGATTGACGATTGGCTGTCAGGCAGAAGGCAGAGAGTTGGGATAAAAGGTTCTTTTTCGGAATGGCAACCGGTGACGAGTGGTGTCCCGCAGGGTTCAGTGTTGGGGCCACAGCTGTTCTCTTTATATATTAACGATCTAGATGACGGGACTGGGGGCATTCTGGCTAAGTTTGCTGATGATACAAAGATAGGTGGAGGGGCAGGTAGTATGGAGGAGGTGGGGAGGCTGCAGAAAGATTTAGACAGTTAAGGAGATTGGTCCAAGAAATGGCTGATGAAATTCAACGTGGGCAAGTGCGAAGTCTTGCACTTTGGAAAAAAGAATAGAGGCATGGACTATTTTCTTAAACGGTGACAAAATTCATAATGCTGAAGTGCAAAGGGACTTGGGAGTCCTAGTCCAGGATTCTCTAAAGGTAAACTTGCAGGTTGAGTCTGTAATTAAGAAAGCAAATGCAATGTTGTCATATATCTCAGGAGGCTTGGAATATAAAAGCAGGATGTACTTCTGAAGCTTTATAAAGCATTAGTTAGGCCCCATTTAGAATACTGTGAGCAATTTTGGGCCCCACACCTCAGGAAGGACATACTGGCACTGGAGCGGGTCCAGCGGAGATTCACACGGATGATCCCAGGAATGGTAGGCCTAACATACGATGAACGTCTGAGGATCCTGGGATTATATTCATTGGAGTTTAGGAGGTTGAGGGGAGATCTAATAGAAACTTACAAGATAATGAATGGCTTAGATAGGGTGGACGTGGGGAAGTTGTTTCCATTAGCAGGGGAGACTAGGACCCGGGGGCACAGCCTTCGAATAAAAGGGAGTCACTTTAGAATAGAGATGAGGAGAAATTTCTTCAGCCAGAGTGGTGGGTCTGTGGAATTCATTGCCACAGAGGGCGGTGGAGGCCGGGACATTGAGTGTCTTTAAGACAGAAGTTGATAAATTCTTGATTTCTCGAGGAATTAAGGGCTTGGAGAGAGCGCGGGTAAATGGAGTTGAAATCAGCCATGATTGAATGGTGGAGTGGACTCGATGGGCCGAATGGCCTTACTTCCGCTCCTATGTCTTATGGTCTTCGCGGTATCCAGTGTCTTCAGCCGTTTCTTGATGTCACGCGGGGTGAATCGTGTTGGCTGAAGACGGACATCTGCGACGCTGGGGACCTCCGGAGGAGACCGAGACGGATCATCCACTCGGCACGTCCGGCTGAAGATTGTTGCGAATGCCTCCGCCTCGTCTCTCGCCCAGATGTGCTGGGCTCCTCCACCATTGAGGACGGGGATATTTTGAGGAGCCTCCCCCTCCAGTGAGTTGTTTAATTGTCCGCCACCATTCACGGCTGGGTGTGCCCCCCCCCCCCCCCCTCCCCCCCCCCCCCCCCCCCCCCCCCCGACTGTTAATTTTCTCCGGACGAACCCTACCATTGACCCTCTTCGGGCCAACTTGATTTTCTCAAGACTGAGGAAGCCAGCCGCGTCGCTGGCCCGAACCTCTGATTTCGGGGGCTTCGTGTTCCCTCCACGCTAACAGTATCCGTCTCCGGGCGACCAAGGAGGCAAAGGCCAAGACGTCGGCCTCTCTCTCGCCCCCCCCTGGACTCCCGGGTCCTCCGACACCCCGGAAATCGCCACCTCTGGACTCCGTGCCACCCTTGTTTTTGACACCGTGGGCATGACATCTGCAAACCCCTCCCAGAATCCCCCTAAGCTTCGCACATGACCAAAACATGGGGACATGGTTCGCTGGCCCTCCCGCACACCTGTCTTCTATCCCAGAAACCCTGCTCATCCGGGCCGCTGTCACGTGTGCCCGGTGAGCGACCTTAAATTGTATCAGGCTGAGCCTGGCGCATGAGGAGGACGTGTTGACCCTGCTTAACGCATCCGCCCAGAGACCTGCCTCTATCTCTCCCCCTAACTCCTCCTCCCGTTTACCTTTCAGCTCCTCTGTCTGCGTTTCCTCTGACTCTATGAGTTCTTTATAGATATCTGAGACCTTCCCCTCTCCCACCCCTGCTCTAGAAATTACCCCTATCTTGTACCCCCCGTGGCGGTAGGAGTGGGAAGGTTGGAACCTGCCTTCGCAAGAAGTCCCAAATCTGCAGATAGAACCTACATAGAAGATACCTAAACCCATTCCCTCCCGTCAACTGAAAGCTCTCCTCTAACTCCCTCATCGGTGCTCACTTGACCGATACTGTCAGGGACAGATGCATCTGCGTTACGTAGATTGGTGAGGATTCAGTCAAGTAGATTTTTCCCTCTTGTTGGTTCCCTTCACCACCTGCTGCAGGTTCAATAGGCCAGACCAGGGTAACAATAGCAGATTTCCATCCTTAAATGGACACCAGTGAACCAGGTGGGGTTTTATGACAATTGGAAATGGCTTAATAGTCGTCAATATTAATAATAATAATCGCTTATTGCCACAAGTAGGCTTCAATGAAGTTACTGTGAAAAGCCCCTCGTCGCCACATTCCGGCGCCTGTTCGGGGAGGCCGGTACGAGAATTGAACCGTGCTGCTGGCCTTGTTCCGCATTGCAAGCCCCCATAGGGCTGGATTCTAAGAATAGGATTCTCTGTCCAGATTTGCACTGATTTTTTTCAAAATGTCACCAGGTTCAGTGAGAGGGAAGAACTGAGGGAGATCAACATTAGTCGAGAAATGGTGCTGGGAAAACTGATGGGATTGAAGGCGGATAAATCCCCAGGGGCCTGAGAATCTGCATCCCAGGGTGCTTAAGGAGGTGGGTCTGGAAATAGTGGATGCATTGGTGGTCATCTTCTGGGATTCTATAGACTCTGGAACTGTCCCTGCAGATTGGAGGGTAGCTCACGTCACTCCGATATTCAAAAAGGGAGGTAGAGAGAAAGCAGGGAATTATAGACCAGTAAGCCTAACATCGGTAGTGGGGAAAGTGCTTGAATCCGTTATCAAGGACGTTATAGCGGAACATTTAGAAAGCAGTGGCAGGATCAGTCAGAGTCAGCATGGATTTATGAAGGGAAAATCATGCTTGACAAATCTGTTGGAATTCTTTGAAGAGGTAACCATTACAGTCGACAAGGGGGAGCCAGTCAATGTGGTATATTTGGGCTTTCAGAAGGCGTTTGACAAAGTCCCGCATAAGAGGTTATTGCGCAAGATTAAAGCGCATGGGATTGGGGGAAGCGTATTGAGGTGGAGAGAAAACTGGTTGGCAGAGAGGAAACAAAGAGTAGGGATTAATGGTTCCTTTTCAAATTGGCAGGCAGTAACCAGTGGTGTACCACAGGGATCGGTGCTGGGACCCCAGCTAGTCACAATACATATTAATGATTTGGATGGGGGAACAAAATGTAACATCTCAAAGTTTGCAGATGATACCAAGCTGGGTGGGAGGATGAACTGTGACGAGGATGCAGGGATCCTACAGCAAGATCCGGACAGGTTGGGCGAGTGGGCAAACCAATGGCAGATGCAGTATAATTTGGATAAGTGTGAGGTTATTCACTTTGGGAGCAAAAACAGGAAGGCAGATTACTCCCTGAATGGTTGTAAATTGGGAGAGGGGAGTGTGCAGCGGGACCTGGGTGTCCTTGTGCACCAGTCGCTGAAGGTAAGCTGCAGGTACAGCAGGCGGTAAAGAAGGCTAATGGTATGTTGGCCTTCATAGCGAGAGGTTTCGAGTCCAGGAGCAGGGATGTCTTGCTGCAATTGTACAGGGCCTTGGTGAGGCCACACCTGGAGTATTGTGGGCAGTTTTGGTCTCCTTCTCTGAGGAAGGATGTTCTTGCTCTCGAGGGAGAGCAGCGAAGGTTTACCAGACTGATTCCAGGGATGGTGGGACTGACGTACGAGGAGAGATTGACTCGGTTGGGATTGTTCTCGCTGGAGTTCATGGAGGAGGATCTAATAGAGACTTATAAAATTCTAACAGGACTGGACAGGGTAGATGCAGGGAAGACGTTACCAATGATGGGTGTGTCCAGAACCAGGGGTCACAGTCTGAGGATTCAGGGTAAACCATTTCGGACAGAGACGAGGAGACATTTCTTCACCCAGAGAGCGGTGAGCCTGTGGAATTCATTACCACAGGAAGTAGTTGATGCTAAAACATTGAATCTATTTGCGAGGCGGCTGGATATCGCACTCGGGGAGAATGGGATCGAAGGCTATGGGGAGAAAGCAGGATTAGGCTATTGAGTTGGATGGTCAGCCATGATGGTGATGAATGGCGGAGCAGGCTCGAAGGGCCAAAAGGCCTCCTCCTGCTCCTATCTTCTATGTATCTATGTATTTGACAAGGTGGGATTCGAATCCAGGCCCACAGGAGATTACCCCGGGTCTCGGGATTACTAGTCCAATAACAATATCACTATGCCACCACCTACCCGGGTCAGTACTGAGGGAGCGCCGCACTGTGGGAGGGTCAGTACTGAGGGAGTGCCGCACTGTCAGAGGGTCAGTACTGAGGGAGCTCCGCACTGTCAGAGGGTCAGTACTGAGGGAGCTCCGCACTGTGGGAGGGTCAGTACTGAGGGAGTGCCGCACTGTTGGAGGGTCAGTACTGAGGGAGCGCCGCACTGTGGGAGGGTCAGTACTGAGGGAGTGCCGCACTGTCAGAGGGTCAGTACTGAGGGAGCGCTGCACTGTGGGAGGGTCAGTACTGAAGGAGCGCCGCACTGTGGGAGGGTCAGTACTGAAGGAGCGCCGCGCTGTGGGAGGGTCAGTACTGAGGGAGCACCGCACTGTCAGAGGGTCAGTACTGAGGGAGCCGCACTCTCAAAGGGTCAGTACTGAAGGAGCGCCGCACTGTGGGAGGGTCAGTACTGAGGGAGCACCGCACTGTCAGAGGGTCAGTACTGAGGGAGCGCCGCATTGTGGGAGGGTCAGTACTGAGGGAGTGCCGCACTGTCAGAGGATCAGTACTGAGGGAGCGCCGCACTGTGGGAGGGTCAGTACTGAGGGAGTGCCGCACTGTGGGAGGGTCAGTACTGAGGGAGCGCTGCACTGTGGGAGGGTCAGCACTGAGGGAGCGCCGCACTGTGGGAGGGTCAGTACTGAGGGAGTGCCGCATTGTCAGAGGGTCAGTACTGAGGGAGCGCCGCACTGTCAGAGGGTCAGTACTGAGGGAGCGCCGCACTGTGGGAGGGTCAGCACTGAGGGAGTGCCGCATTGTCAGAGGGTCAGTACTGAGGGAGCGCCGCACTGTCAGAGGGTCAGTACTGAGGGAGCGCCGCACTGTCAGAGGGTCAGTACTGAGGGAGCGCCGCCCTGTCAGAGGGTCAGTACTGAGTGAGCTCCACACTGTGGGAGGGTCAGTACTGAGGGAGCGCCGCACTGTGGTAGGGTCAGTACTGAGGGAGTGCCGCACTGTCAGAGGGTCAGTACTGAGGGAGCGCCGCACTGTCAGAGGGTCAGTACTGATGGAGCGCCGCACTGTCAGAGGGTCAGTACTGAGGGAGTGCCGCACTGTCAGAGGGTCAGTACTGAGGGAGCGCCGCACTGTCAGAGGGTCAGTACTGAGGGAGTGCCGCACTGTCGGAGGGGTCAGTACTGAGGGAACGCCGATCGATTGACTGTTCAGAGTTGGAGGGATGGGAAGGCAGGGGGAGGATAAACGAGAGCGGGAGAAGGCGTCAGTGATGCAGAAGGTTAACGGAGCAGTCGATGAAGATGACTGAGGGCCTACGGACTGCGAAGACGGGGGGGGGGGGCTGCCTGGGCCAGGGAGCAGCTTCCAGAGCTGACGGCCGCAGAGGAAGAGGCCGGGATTGGGATGGGAGCTGTGACGAGGGCCTCGGTGCAGACGCAGCGACCATTCGGAGCGGAACACAGCGTGGCTGGCCGAACAGCTGCCGGAACGGTCGGAGACTGCTCACTTCCTGTTCCCACAGCTGTCGCCGGCAGCGAGGGGGGCTGGTGCTGTGGGGAGGGGGGCCGGAGGAGGGGGAGGGAGGAGGATTTGGCAGGCTGACATCAAACTGGTCAGAGGGGCTCCGTCATATGTTGTGACAGATCACAACAGTTGTTCCACGCCGTGTGGCTGCC
The DNA here is from genome assembly GCF_047496885.1 of Scyliorhinus torazame. NCBI lineage: Eukaryota > Metazoa > Chordata > Chondrichthyes > Carcharhiniformes > Scyliorhinidae > Scyliorhinus > Scyliorhinus torazame. Next base: position 31,722,845 of record NC_092732.1, on the reverse strand, counting down.
TGGCAGAGAGGGGGTCTTTGTCCTTCACGCAGGCTTGATAGCTGTGGGGAAGGCAGCAACGCACAGAGCTTCAGTCCTGAGCATACTGAGAGGCAGCACTGACTGTGAATGTTCCTTCAAGCCGAGATTGGACCTGGCAGAGTGAGGTGTGTTTTGGGTGAGTGATTGACTGCGATATACCCAACGACGTACACCAGCCGACTCTCTCCGTCTCTCTCTCTCTCCGTCTCTCTCTCTCTCTCCATCTCTCTCTCTCTCTCCGTCTCTCTCTCCGTCTCTCTCTCTCTCTCCGTCTCTCTCTCTCTCCGTCTCTCTCTCTCTCTCCGTCTCTACTCTCTCTCCGGCTCCCTCCTCTCTCTCTCACCTCAGCGTCAGAGCTGCTTTCCAAATCCCGATCCACAGGCTCAAGGACTAAACCCACCCGCGAGTTCCCGGTGCCAGTACTGAGGGAGCGCCGCACTGTCGGAGGGTCAGTACTGAGGGAGCGCCGCACTGTCAGAGGGTCAGTACTGAGGGAGTGCCGTACTGTGGGAGGGTCAGTACTGAGGGAGTGCCGCACTGTGGGAGGGTCAGTACTGAGGGAGTGCCGCACTGTCAGAGGGTCAGTACTGAGGGAGCGCCGCACTGTCAGAGGGTCAGTACTGAGGGAGTGCAGCACTGTCAGAGGGTCAGTACTGAGGGAGTGCCGCACTGTCAGAGGGTCAGTACTGAGGGAGCGCCGCACTGTGGGAGGGTCAGTACTGAGGGAGTGCGGCACTGTCAGAGGGTCAGTACTGAGGGAGCGCCGCACTGTCGGAGGGTCAGTGCTGAGGGAGCGCCGCACTGTAGGAGGGTCAGTACTGAGGGAGCCCTGCACTGTCAGAGGGTCAGTACTGAGGGAGTGCCGCACTGTCAGAGGGTCAGTACTGAGGGAGCGCCGCACTGTCGGAGGGTCAGTATTGAGGGAGCGCCGCACTGTCGGAGGGTCAGTGCTGAGGGAGCGCCGCACTGTCGGATGGTCAGTGCTGAGGGAGCGCCGCACTGTCAGAGGGTCAGTACTGAGGGAGCGCCGCACTGTCAGAGGGTCAGTACTGAGGGAGTGCCGCACTGTCGGAGGGTCAGTGCTGAGGGAGCGCCGCACTGTGGGAGGGTCAGTACTGAGGGAGCCCTGCACTGTCAGAGGGTCAGTACTGAGGGAGCGCCGCACTGTCAGAGGGTCTGTACTGAGGGAGCGCCGCACTGTCAGACGGTCAGTACTGAGGGAGCGCCGCACTGTGAGAGGGTCAGTACTGAGGGAGCGCCGCACTGTGAGAGGGTCAGTACTGAGGGAGCGCTGCACTGTCAGACGGTCAGTACTGAGGGAGCGCCGCACTGTGAGAGGGTCAGTACTGAGGGAGCGCTGCACTGTCAGAGGGTCAGTACTGAGGGAGTGCCGCACTGCCGGAGGGTCAGTACTGAGGGAGCGCCGCACTGTGAGAGGGTCAGTACTGAGGGAGCGCCGCACTGTGAGAGGGTCAGTACTGAGGGAGCGCTGCACTGTCAGACGGTCAGTACTGAGGGAGCGCCGCACTGTGAGAGGGTCAGTACTGAGGGAGCGCCGCACTGTCAGAGGGTCAGTACTGAGGGAGTGCAGCACTGTCAGAGGGTCAGTACTGAGGGAGTGCCGCACTGTCAGAGGGTCAGTACTGAGGGAGCGCCGCACTGTGGGAGGGTCAGTACTGAGGGAGTGCGGCACTGTCAGAGGGTCAGTACTGAGGGAGCGCCGCACTGTCGGAGGGTCAGTGCTGAGGGAGCGCCGCACTGTAGGAGGGTCAGTACTGAGGGAGCCCTGCACTGTCAGAGGGTCAGTACTGAGGGAGTGCCGCACTGTCAGAGGGTCAGTACTGAGGGAGCGCCGCACTGTCGGAGGGTCAGTACTGAGGGAGCGCCGCACTGTCGGAGGGTCAATGCTGAGGGAGCGCCGCACTGTCGGATGGTCAGTGCTGAGGGAGCGCCGCACTGTCAGAGGGTCAGTACTGAGGGAGCGCCGCACTGTCAGAGGGTCAGTACTGAGGGAGTGCCGCACTGTCGGAGGGTCAGTGCTGAGGGAGCGCCGCACTGTGGGAGGGTCAGTACTGAGGGAGCCCTGCACTGTCAGAGGGTCAGTACTGAGGGAGCGCCGCACTGTCAGACGGTCAGTACTGAGGGAGCGCCGCACTGTGAGAGGGTCAGTACTGAGGGAGCGCCGCACTGTGAGAGGGTCAGTACTGAGGGAGCGCTGCACTGTCAGACGGTCAGTACTGAGGGAGCGCCGCACTGTGAGAGGGTCAGTACTGAGGGAGCGCTGCACTGTCAGAGGGTCAGTACTGAGGGAGTGCCGCACTGCCGGAGGGTCAGTACTGAGGGAGCGCCGCACTGTCGGAGGGTCAGTACTGAGGGAGCGCCGCACTGTCAGCGGGTCAGTGCTGAGGGAGCGCCGCACTGTGGGAGGGTCAGTACTGAGGGAGTGCCGCACTGTCGGAGGGTCAGTACTGAGGGAGCGCCACACTGTCAGAGGGTCAGTACTGAGGGAGTGCCTCACTGTGGGAGGGTCAGTACTGAGGGAGTGCCGCACTGTCGGAGGGTCAGTACTGAGGGAGAGCCGCACTGTGGGAGGGTCAGTACTGAGGGAGGGGCAGTACTGAGGGAGGGTCAGTACTGAGGGAGCGCCGCACTCTGGGAGGGTCAGTACTGAGGGAGCGCCGCACTGTCGGAGGGTCAGTACTGAGGGAGCGCCGCACTGACAGTGCTGAGGGAGTGCCGCACTGTCACAGGTCAGTACTGAGGGAGCGCCGCACTGTCAGAGGGTCAGTACTGAGGGAGCGCCGCACTGTCAGAGGGTCTGTACTGAGGGAGCGCCGTACTGTGAGAGGGTCAGTACTGAGGGAGCGCTGCACTGTCAGACGGTCAGTACTGAGGGAGCGCCGCACTGTGAGAGGGTCAGTACTGAGGGAGCGCTGCACTGTCAGAGGGTCAGTACTGAGGGAGTGCCGCACTGCCGGAGGGTCAGTACTGAGGGAGCGCCGCACTGTCGGAGGGTCAGTACTGAGGGAGCGCCGCACTGTCAGCGGGTCAGTGCTGAGGGAGCGCCGCACTGTGGGAGGGTCAGTACTGAGGGAGTGCCGCACTGTCGGAGGGTCAGTACTGAGGGAGCGCCACACTGTCAGAGGGTCAGTACTGAGGGAGTGCCTCACTGTGGGAGGGTCAGTACTGAGGGAGTGCCGCACTGTCGGAGGGTCAGTACTGAGGGAGAGCCGCACTGTGGGAGGGTCAGTACTGAGGGAGGGGCAGTACTGAGGGAGGGTCAGTACTGAGGGAGCGCCGCACTCTGGGAGGGTCAGTACTGAGGGAGCGCCGCACTGTCGGAGGGTCAGTACTGAGGGAGCGCCGCACTGACAGTGCTGAGGGAGTGCCGCAATGTCGGAGGGTCAGTACTGAGGGAGCGCCGCACTGTCAGAGGGTCAGTACTGAGGGAGTGCCGCACTGTCAGAGGGTCAGTACTGAGGGAGTGCCGCACTGTGGGAGGGTCAGTACTGAGGGAGCGCCGCACTGTGGGAGGGTCAGTACTGAGGGAGCGCCGCACTGTCGGAGGGTCAGTACTGAGGTAGTCCCGCTCTGTCAGAGGGTCAGTACTGAGGGAGCAACGCACTGTCAGAGGGTCAGTACTGAGGGAGCGCCGCACTGTGGGAGGGTAAGTACTGAGGGAGCGCCGCACTGTGGGAGGGTCAGTATTGAAGGAGCGCCGCACTGTGGGAGGGTCAGTACTGAGGGAGCGCCGCACTGTGGGAGGATCAGTACTGAGGGAGTGCCGCACTGTGGGAGGGTCAGTACTGAGGGAGTGCCGCACTGTGGGAGGGTCAGTACTGATGGAGCGTCGCATTGTGGGAGGGTCAGTGCGGAGGGAGCACCGCACTGTCAGAGGGTCAGTACTGAGGGAGCGCCGCACTGTCAGAGGGTCAGTACTGAGGGAGTGCCGCACTGTCAGAGGGTCAGTACTGAGGGAGTGCCGCACTGTCAGAGGGTCAGTATTGAGGGAGCGCCGCACTGTCGGAGGGTCAGTATTGAAGGAGCGCCGCACTGTGGGAGGGTCAGTATTGAGGGAGTGCCGCACTGTCGGAGGGTCAGTGCTGAGGGAGCGCCGCACTGTCGGAGGGTCAGTACTGAGGGAGTGCCGCACTGTCGGAGGGTCAGTACTGAGGGAGCGCCGCACTGTCAGAGGGTCAGTACTGAGGGAGAGCCGCACTGTGGGAGGGTCAGTACTGAGGGAGGGGCAGTACTGAGGGAGGGTCAGTACTGAGGGAGCGCCGCACTCTGGGAGGGTCAGTACTGAGGGAGCGCCGCACTGTCGGAGGGTCAGTACTGAGGGAGCGCCGCACTGACAGTGCTGAGGGAGTGCCGCAATGTCGGAGGGTCAGTGCTGAGGGAGCCCTGCACTGTCAGAGGGTCAGTACTGAGTGAGCGCCGCACTGTCAGAGGGTCAGTACTGAGGGAGTGCCGCACTGTCAGAGGGTCAGTACTGAGGGAGTGCCGCACTGTGGGATGGTCAGTACTGAGGGAGCGCCGCACTGTGGGAGGGTCAGTACTGAGGGAGCGCCGCACTGTCGGAGGGTCAGTACTGAGGTAGTCCCGCTCTGTCAGAGGGTCAGTACTGAGGGAGCAACGCACTGTCAGAGGGTCAGTACTGAGGGAGCGCCGCACTGTGGGAGGGTCAGTACTGAGGGAGCGCCGCACTGTGGGAGGGTCAGTACTGAGGGAGCGCCGCACTGTGGGAGGGTCAGTACTGAGGGAGCGCCGCACTGTGGGAGGGTCAGTATTGAAGGAGCGCCGCACTGTGGGAGGGTCAGTACTGAGGGAGCGCCGCACTGTTGGAGGATCAGTACTGAGGGAGTGCCGCACTGTGGGAGGGTCGGTACTGAGGGAGTGCCGCACTGTGGGAGGGTCAGTACTGATGGAGCGTCGCATTGTGGGAGGGTCAGTGCGGAGGGAGCACCGCACTGTTAGAGGGTCAGTACTGAGGGAGCGCCGCACTGTCAGAGGGTCAGTACTGAGGGAGTGCCGCACTGTGGGAGTGTCAGTACTGAGGGAGCGCCGCACTGTCAGAGGGTCAGTACTGAGGGAGTGCCGCACTGTCAGAGGGTCAGTACTGAGGGAGCGCCGCACTGTCGGAGGGTCAGTACTGAGGGAGTGCTGCACTGTCAGAGGGTCAGTGGGGTAGCTATAAAAGATGCCATGTCCTCTGTGTTGAATGGTGGAAATTCACCCTCCTTGGCATCCTGGGAGAATTCCTTTACATAAATTAACATCACCCTGACTGAGTGACAGACCCATCCCCAGCAGTACTGTACCCCAGTGTTATACAGTGACAGACCCGTCCCCACCAGTACTGTACCCCAGTGTTATACAGTGACAGACCCGTCCCCACCAGTACTGTACCCCAGTGTTATACAGTGACAGACCCGTCCCCGCCAGTACTGTACCCCAGTGTTATACAGTGACAGACCCGTCCCCACCAGTACTGTGCCCCATTGTTATACAGTGACAGACCCGTCCCCACCAGTACTGTACCCCAGTGTTATAGTGACAGACCAGTCCCCACCTGTACTGTACCCCAGTGTTATACAGTGACAGGCCCGTCCCCACCAGTACTGTACCCCAGTGTTATTCAGTGACAGACCCGTCCCCACCAGTACTGTACCCCAGTGTTATAGCGACAGACCCATCCCCACCAGTATTGTACCTAGTGTTATACAGTGAGAGACCCGCCCCCACCAGTACTGTACCCCAGTGTTATACAGTGACAGACCGGTCCCCACCAGTACTGTACCCCAGTGTTATACAGCGACAGACACGTCCCCACCAGTACTGTACCCCAGTGTTATACAGTGACAGACTCGTCCACACCAGTACTGTTCCCCAGTGTTATACAGTGACAGACCCGTCCCCACCATTACTGTACCCCAGTGTTATACAGTGACATACCCGTCCCCACCAGTACTGTACCCCAGTGTTATACAGTCACAGTCCCGTCCCCACCAGTACTGTACCCCAGTGTTATACAGTGACAGACCCGTCCCCACCAGTACTGTATCCCAGTGTTATACAGTGACAGACCCGTCCCCACCAGTACTGTGCCCCGGTGTTACACAGTGACAGACCCGTCCCCACCAGTACTGTTCCCCAGTGTTAAACAGTGACAGACCCGTCCCCACCAGTACTGTACCCCAGTGTTAGACAGTGACAGACCCGTCCCCACCAGTCCTGTACCCCAGTGTTACAGAGTGACAGACCCGTCCCCACCAGTACTGTACCCCAGTGTTGTACAGTGACAGACCCGTCCCCACCAGCACTGTACCCCAGTGTTATACAGTGACAGACCCGTCCCCACCAGTACTGTACCCCAGTGTTACACAGTGACAGACCCGTCCCCACCAGTACTGTACCCCAGTGTTATAGTGACAGATCCGTCCCCACCAGCACTGTACCCCAGTGTTATACAGTGACAGACCCGTCCCCACCAGTACTGTGCCCAGTGTTATACAGTGACAGACCCATCCCCACCAGTACTGTACCCCAGTGTTATACAGTGACAGACCCGAACCCACCAGTACTGTACCCCAGTGTTATACAGTGACAGACCCGTCCCCACCAGTACTGTACCCCAGTGTTATACAGTGACAGACCCGTCCCCACCAGTACTGTACCCCAGTGTTATACAGTGACAGACCCGAACCCACCAGTACTGTACCCCAGTGTTACAGAGTGACAGACCCCTCCCCACCAGTACTGTTCCCCAGTGTTACACAGTGACGGACCCGTCCACAGCAGTACTGTACCCCAGTGTTATACAGTGACAGACCCGTCCCCACCAGTACTGTACCCCAGTGTTACACAGGGACAGACCCGTCCCCACCAGTACTGTGCTCCAGTGTTACACAGTGACAGGCCCGTCCCCACCAGTACTGTACCCCAGTGTTATACAGTGACAGACCCGTCCCCACCAGTACTGTACCCCAGTGTTATACAGTGACAGGGCCATCCCCACCAGTACTGTATCCCAGTGTTATACAGTGACAGACCCGTCCCCACCAGTACTGTACCCCAGTGTTATACAGTGACAGACCCGTCCCCACCAGTACTGTACCCCAGTGTTATACAGTGACAGGACCGTCCCCACCAGTTCTGTACCCCAGTGTTATACAGTGACAGACCCGTCCCCACCAGTACTGTACCCCAGTGTTATACAGTGACAGACCCGTCCCCACCAGTACTGTACCCCAGTGTTATACAGTGACAGACCCGTCCCCCCCAGTACTGTACCCCAGTGTTATACAGTGACAGACCCGTCCCCACCAGTTCTGTACCCCAGTGTTATACAGTGACAGACCCGTCCCCACCAGTACTGTACCCCAGTGTTATACAGTGACAGACCCGTCCCCACCAGTACTGTACCCCAGTGTTATACAGTGACAGACCCGTCCCCACCAGCACTTTACTCCAGTGTTATACAGTGACAGACCCGTCCCCACCAGTACTGTACCCCAGTGTTATACAGTGACAGACCCGTCCCCACCAGTTCTGTACCCCAGTGTTATACAGTGACAGGACCGTCCCCACCAGTTCTGTACCCCAGTGTTATACAGTGACAGACCCGTCCCCACCAGTACTGTACCCCAGTGTTATACAGTGACAGACCCGTCCCCACCAGTACTGTACCCCAGTGTTATACAGCGACAGACCCGTCCCCACCAGTACTGTATCCCAGTGTTATACAGTGACAGGACCGTCCCCACCAGTTCTGTACCCCAGTGTTATACAGTGACAGACCCGTCCCCACCAGTTCTGTACCCCAGTGTTATACAGTGACAGACCCGTCCCCACCAGTACTGTACCCCAGTGCTATACAGTGACAGACCCGTCCCCTCTAGTACTGTACCCCAGTGTTATACAGTGACAGACCCGTCCCCACCAGTACTGTGCCCAGTGTTATACAGTGACAGACCCGTCCCCACCAGTACTGTACCCCAGTGTTACACATTGACAGACCCGTCCCCACCAGTACTGTGCTCCAGTGTTATACAGTGACAGACCCGTCCCCACCAGTTCTGTACCCCAGTGTTATACAGTGACAGACCCGTCCCCACCAGTACTGTACCCCAGTGCTATACAGTGACAGACCCGTCCCCTCTAGTACTGTACCCCAGTGTTATACAGTGACAGACCCGTCCCCACCAGTACTGTGCCCAGTGTTATACAGTGACAGACCCGTCCCCACCAGTACTGTACCCCAGTGTTATACAGTGACAGACCCGTCCCCACCAGTACTGTATCCCAGTGTTACACAGTGACAGACCCGTCCCCACCAGTACTGTGCTCCAGTGTTACACAGTGACAGACCCGTCCCCACCAGTACTGTGCTCCAGTGTTATACAGTGACAGACCCGTCCCCACCAGTACTGTGCCCAGTGTTATACAGTGACAGACCCGTCCCCACCAGTACTGTACCCCAGTGTAATACAGTGACAGACCCGTCCCCACCAGTACTGTACCCCAGTGTTATACAGTGACAGACCCGTCCCCACCAGTACTGTGCCCAGTGTTATACAGTGACAGACCCGTCCCCACCAGTACTGTACCCCAGTGTAATACAGTGACAGACCCGTCCCCACCAGTACTGTACCCCAGTGTAATACAGTGACAGACCCGTCCCCACCAGTACTGTACCCCAGTGTTATACAGTGACAGACCCGTCCACACCAGTACTGTGCTCCAGTGTTACACAGTGACAGACCCGTCCCCACCAGTACTGTGCTCCAGTGTTATACAGTGACAGACCCGTCCCCACCAGTACTGTGCCCCAGTGTTATACAGTGACAGACCCGTCCCCACCAGTACTGTACCCCAGTGTTATACAGTGACAGACCCGTCCCCACCAGTACTATACCCCAGTGTTATACAGTGACAGACCCGTCTCCACCAGTACTGTACGCCAGTGTTATACAGTGACAGACCCGTCCCCACCAGTACTGTACCCCAGTGTTATACAGTGACAGACCCGTCCCCACCAGTACTGTACCCCAGTGTTACAGAGTGACAGACCCGTCCACACCAGTACTGTTCCCCAGTGTTACACAGTGACAGACCCGTCCCCACCAGTACTGTGCTCCAGTGTTATACAGTGACAGACCCGTCCCCACCAGTACTGTACCCCAGTGTGATACAGTGACAGACCCGTCCCCACCAGTACTGTGCCCAGTGTTATACAGTGACAGACCCATCCCCACCAGTACTGTACACCAGTGTTATAGTGACAGACCCGTCCCCACCAGTACTGTACCCCAGTGTTATACAGTGACAGACCCGTCCCCAACAGTACTGTACCCCAGTGTTATAGCGACAGACCCATCCCCACCAGTATTGTACCTAGTGTTATACAGTAAGAGACCCGTCCCCACCAGTACTGTGCCCAGTGTTATACAGTGACAGACCCATCCCCACCAGTACTGTACACCAGTGTTATAGTGACAGACCCGTCCCCACCAGTACTGTACCCCAGTGTTATACAGTGACAGGCCCGTCCCCACCAGTACTGTACCCCAGTGTTATACAGTGACAGACCCGTCCCCAACAGTACTGTACCCCAGTGTTATAGCGACAGACCCATCCCCACCAGTATTGTACCTAGTGTTATACAGTAAGAGACCCGCCCCCACCAGTACTGTACCCCAGTGTTATACAGTGACAGACCCGTCCCCACCAGTACTGTGTCCAGTGTTATACAGTGACAGACCCGTCCCCACCAGTACTGTACCCCAGTGTTATACAGTGACAGACTCGTCCACACCAGTACTGTTCCCCAGTGTTATACAGTGACAGACCCGTCCCCACCAGTACTGTACCCCAGTGTTATACAGTGACAGGGCCATCCCCACCAGTACTGTACCCCAGTGTTATACAGTGACATACCCGTCCCCACCAGTACTGTACCCCAGTGTTATACAGTGACATACCCGTCCCCACCAGTACTGTACCCCAGTGTTATACAGTCACAGTCCCGTCCCCACCAGTACTGTGCCCAGTGTTATACAGTGACAGACCCATCCCCACCAGTACTGTACCCCAGTGTTATTCAGTGACAGACCCATCCCCACCAGTACTGCAACCCAGTGTTATTCAGTGACAGACCCGTCCCCACCAGTACTGTACCCCAGTGTTATACAGTGACAGGCCCGTCCCCACCAGTACTGTACCCCAGTGTTATACAGTGACAGACCCGTCCCCAACAGTACTGTACCCCAGTGTTATAGCGACAGACCCATCCCCACCAGTATTGTACCTAGTGTTATACAGTAAGAGACCCGCCCCCACCAGTACTGTACCCCAGTGTTATACAGTGACAGACCCGTCCCCACCAGTACTGTGTCCAGTGTTATACAGTGACAGACCCGTCCCCACCAGTACTGTACCCCAGTGTTATACAGTGACAGACTCGTCCACACCAGTACTGTTCCCCAGTGTTATACAGTGACAGACCCGTCCCCACCAGTACTGTACCCCAGTGTTATACAGTGACAGGGCCATCCCCACCAGTACTGTACCCCAGTGTTATACAGTGACATACCCGTCCCCACCAGTACTGTACCCCAGTGTTATACAGTGACATACCCGTCCCCACCAGTACTGTACCCCAGTGTTATACAGTCACAGTCCCGTCCCCACCAGTACTGTGCCCAGTGTTATACAGTGACAGACCCATCCCCACCAGTACTGTACCCCAGTGTTATTCAGTGACAGACCCATCCCCACCAGTACTGCAACCCAGTGTTATTCAGTGACAGACCCATCCCCACCAGTCCTGTACCCCAGTGTTACAGAGTGACAGACCCGTCCCCACCAGTACTGTACCCCAGTGTTATACAGTGACAGGCCCGTCCCCACCAGTTCTGTGCCCCAGTGTTATACAGTGACAGACCCGTCCCCACCAGTACTGTACCCCAGTGTTATACAGTGACAGACCCGTCCCCACCAGTACTGTACCCCAGTGTTATACAGTGACAGACCCGTCCCCACCAGTACTGTGCCCAGTGTTATACAGTGACAGACCCGTCCCCACCAGTACTGTACCCCAGTGTAATACAGTGACAGACCCGTCCCCACCAGTACTGTAACCCAGTGTTATACAGTGACAGACCCGTCCCCACCAGTACTGTGCCCAGTGTTATACAGTGACAGACCCGTCCCCACCAGTACTGTACCCCAGTGTAATACAGTGACAGACCCGTCCCCACCAGTACTGTACCCCAGTGTAATACAGTGACAGACCCGTCCCCACCAGTACTGTACCCCAGTGTTATACAGTGACAGACCCGTCCACACCAGTACTGTGCTCCAGTGTTACACAGTGACAGACCCGTCCCCACCAGTACTGTGCTCCAGTGTTATACAGTGACAGACCCGTCCCCACCAGTACTGTGCCCCAGTGTTATACAGTGACAGACCCGTCCCCACCAGTACTGTACCCCAGTGTTATACAGTGACAGACCCGTCCCCACCAGTACTATACCCCAGTGTTATACAGTGACAGACCCGTCTCCACCAGTACTGTACGCCAGTGTTATACAGTGACAGACCCGTCCCCACCAGTACTGTACCCCAGTGTTATACAGTGACAGACCCGTCCCCACCAGTACTGTACCCCAGTGTTACAGAGTGACAGACCCGTCCACACCAGTACTGTTCCCCAGTGTTACACAGTGACAGACCCGTCCCCACCAGTACTGTGCTCCAGTGTTATACAGTGACAGACCCGTCCCCACCAGTACTGTACCCCAGTGTGATACAGTGACAGACCCGTCCCCACCAGTACTGTGCCCAGTGTTATACAGTGACAGACCCATCCCCACCAGTACTGTACACCAGTGTTATAGTGACAGACCCGTCCCCACCAGTACTGTACCCCAGTGTTATACAGTGACAGGCCCGTCCCCACCAGTACTGTACCCCAGTGTTATACATTGACAGACCCGTCCCCAACAGTACTGTACCCCAGTGTTATAGCGACAGACCCATCCCCACCAGTATTGTACCTAGTGTTATACAGTAAGAGACCCGCCCCCACCAGTACTGTACCCCAGTGTTATACAGTGACAGACCCGTCCCCACCAGTACTGTGTCCAGTGTTATACAGTGACAGACCCGTCCCCACTAGTACTGTACCCCAGTGTTATACAGTGACAGACTCGTCCACACCAGTACTGTTCCCCAGTGTTATACAGTGACAGACCCGTCCCCACCAGTACTGTACCCCAGTGTTATACAGTGACAGGGCCATCCCCACCAGTACTGTACCCCAGTGTTATACAGTCACAGTCCCGTCCCCACCAGTACTGTGCCCAGTGTTATACAGTGACAGACCCATCCCCACCAGTACTGTACCCCAGTGTTATTCAGTGACAGACCCATCCCCACCAGTACTGCAACCCAGTGTTATTCAGTGACAGACCCATCCCCACCAGTCCTGTACCCCAGTGTTACAGAGTGACAGACCCGTCCCCACCAGTACTGTACCCCAGTGTTATACAGTGACAGGCCCGTCCCCACCAGTTCTGTGCCCCAGTGTTATACAGTGACAGACCCGTCCCCACCAGTACTGTACCCCAGTGTTATACAGTGACAGACCCGTCCCCACCAGTACTGTGCCCCAGTGTTATACAGTGACAGACCCGTCCCCACCAGTACTGTACCCCAGTGTTATACAGTGACAGACCCGTCCCCACCAGTACTGTGCTCCAGTGTTACACAGTGACAGACCCGTCCCCACCAGTACTGTGCTCCAGTGTTACACAGTGACAGACCCGTCCACACCAGTACTGTACCCCAGTGTTATACAGTGACAGACCCGTCCTCACCAGTACTGTACCCCAGTGTTATACAGTGACAGACCGTCCCCACCAGTACTGTACCCCAGTGTTATAGTGACAGACCCGTCCCCACCAGTACTGTACCCCAGTGTTATACAGTGACAGACCCGTCCCCACCAGTACTGTACCCCAGAGTTAGACAGTGATAGACCCGTCCCCACCAGTACTGTACACCAGAGTTATACAGTGACAGACCCGCCCCCACCAGTACTGTACCCCAGAGTTAGACAGTGATAGACCCGTCCCCACCAGTACTGTTCCCCAGTGTTATAGTGACAGACCCGTCCCCACCAGTACTGTACCCCAGTGTTATACAGTGACAGGCCCGTCCCCACCAGTACTATACCCCAGTGTTATACAGTGACACACCCGTCCCCACCAGTACTGTACCCCAGTGTTGTAGAGTGACAGACCCGTCCCCACCAGGACTGTACCCCAGTGTTATACAGTGACAGACCCGTCCCGACCAGTACTGTACCCCAGTGTTATACAGTGACAGACCCGTCCCCACCAGTACTGTACTCCAGTGTTATACAGTGACAGACCCGTCCCCACCAGTACTGTGCCCTCTCTCTCTCTCTCTCACACACACTCTCCCTCACACACACTCTCTCCCACACTCTCTCCCACACACTCTCTCTCCCACACACTCTCTCTCCCATACACTCTCTCTCCCACACACATCTCTCTCCCACACTCACTCTCTCCCACACACACTCTCTCCCACACACTCTCTCTCTCACACACTCTCCCACACACTCTCTCCCACACACTCTCTCTCCCACACACTCTCTCACACTCTCTCTCCCACACACTCTCTCTCTCTCTCTCACACACTCTCTCTCACACTCTATCCCACACACTCTCTCTCCCACACACTCTCTCACTCTCTCTCACACTCTCTCTCCCACAAACTCTCTCTCTCTCACACACACTCTTTCTCCGACACACTTTTTCCCACACTCTCTCCCACACTCTCTCCCACACACTCTCTCCCACACACTCTCTCCCGCACACTCTCTCTCACACTCTCTCTCCCACACTCTCACACACACTCTCTCTCTCTCTCTCCCACACACACTCTCTCTCCCACACACTCTCTCCCCACACACTCTCTCTCCCACACACTCTCTCCCACACACACCCTCTCTCCCACACACTCCCTCTCACACACCCTCTCTCCCACACTCTCTCCCACACACTCTCTCTCCCACACTCTCTCTCTCTCTCTCACACACACTCTCACACACACTCTCTCCCACACTCTCTCCCACTCTCTCTCTCTCCCACCCACTCTCTCTCACACACACTCTCTCCCACACTCTTTCCCACACACCCTCTCTCTCACACACTCTCTCTCCCACACACTCTCTCCCACACTCTCTCACTCTCACACACTCTCTCTCACACACTCTCCCACACTCTCTCTCCCACACTCTCTCTCCCACACTTTCTCTCACACACTCTCTCTCCCACATACTCTATCCCACACACTCTCTCTCCCACACACTCTCTCTCCCACACACTCTCTCACTCTCTCTCACACACTCTCTCTCTCTCACACACACTCTTTCTCCCACACACTCTCTCCCATACTCTCTCCCACACATTCTCTCCCACACACTCTCTCTCACACTCTCTCTCCCACACTCTCACACACACTCTCTCTCTCTCTCTCACACACACTCTCTCTCCCACACTCTCTCTCTCCCACACACTCTCTCCCACACACACCCCCTCTCCCACACACTCCCTCTCACACACTCTCTCCCACACACTCTCTCTCCCACACTCTCTCACACTCTCTCTCTCTATCTCACACACACTCTCACACACACTCTCTCCCACACTCTCTCTCTCCCACTCTCTCTCTCTCCCACACACTCTCTCTCACACACACTCTCTCCCACACTCTTTCCCACACACCCTCTCTCTCACACACTCTCTCTCACGCACTCTCTCTCTCACACCCTCTCTCTCCCACACACTCTCTCTCACTCTCACACACTGTCTCTCACACACTCTCCCACACTCTCTCTCCCACACTCTCACTCCCACACTTTCTCTCTCACACTCTCTCTCACACACTCTCTCTCCCCCACACTCTCTCCCACACACTCTCTCCCACACACACTCTCTCCCTCACACACTCTCTCACTCTCTCTCTCCCACACTCTCTCTCTCCCACAGTCTCTCTCCCACACTCTCTCTCTCCCACACTCTCTCACACGCTCTCTCTCGCCCACACTCTATCTCCCCCACACTCTCTCTCTCTCTCCCCACACTCTCTCTCTCTCTCTCTCCCACACTCTCTCTCTCCCACACTCTCTCTCACACACTCTCTCTCCCACACACTCTCTCCCACACACACTCTCCCTCACACACTCTCACACACTCTCTCTCACACACTCTCTCTCACACTCTCTCTCACACACTCTCTCTCACACACTCTCACTCCCACACTCTCTCTCTCCCACACCCTCTCTCACACACACTCTCTCCCACACACTCTCTCCCCCACACACTCTCCCTCTCTCACACTCTCTCTCTCTCTCTCCCACACTCTCTCTCACACACTCTCTCTCACACACTCTCTCTCACACACTCTCTCTCTCACACACTCTCTCTCTCCCACACTCTCTCTCTCCCACACTTTCTCTCACACACTCTCTCTCCCACACACTCTCTCCCACACACTCTCTCCCACACACACTCTCTCCCACACACTCTCTCCCCCACACACTCTCTCTCTCTCACACTCTCTCTCTCTCTCTCCCACACTCTCTCTCACACACTCTCTCTCACACACTCTCTCTCACACACTCTCTCTCACACACTCTCTCTCACACACTCTCTCTCACACACTCTCTCTCACACACTCTCTCTCTCACACACTCTCTCTCCCACACTCTCTCTCTCCCACACTCTCTCTCTCCCACACTTTCTCTCACACACTCTCTCTCCCACACACTCTCTCCCACACACTCTCTCCCACACACACTCTCTCCCTCACACACTCTCTCACACTCTCTCACTCTCTCTCTCACACACTCTCTCTCCCACACTCTCTCTCACACACTCTCTCACGCACACTCTCTCTCCCCCACACTCTCTCTCTCTCTCTCTCCCACACTCTCTCTCTCCCACACTCTCTCACACACACACTCTCACACACACTCTCTCTCCCCCACACTCTCTCTCTCTCTCTCCCACACTCTCTCTCTCCCACACTCTCTCTCACACACTCTCTCTCCCACACCCTCTCTCCCACACACACTCTCTCCCTCATACACTCTCTCTCCCACTCTCTGACACACTCTCTCTCACACACTCTCTCTCACACACTCTCTCTCCCACACTCTCTCTCTCCCACACCCTCTCTCACACACACTCTCTCCCACACACTCTCTCCCCCACTCTCTCTCTCTCTCTCACACTCTCTCTCTCTCTCTCTCTCCCACACTCTCTCTCACACTCTCTCTCTCTCTCACACACACTCTCTCCCACACACTCTCTCTCCCACACTCTCTCTCTCTCTCACACTCTCTCTCTCTCTCACTCACACACTCTCTCTCACACACTCTCTCTCACACACTCTCTCCCACACACTCTCTCTCCCACACACTCTCACGCACACACTCTCTCTCCCACACTCTCTCTCTCACACACACTCTCTCCCACACACTCTCTCTCACACACTCTCCCACACACTTTCTCTCACACACTCTCTCCCACACACTCTCTCTCCCACACACTCTCTCTCCCACACTCTCTCCCACACAGTCTCTCACACTCTCTCTCCCACACACTCTCTATCTCTCTCTCACACACTCCATCCCACACACTCTCTCTCACACACACTCTCTCTCACACACACTCGCTCTCCCACACACTCTCTCCCACACTCACTCCCACACTCTCTCCCACACTCTCTCCCACACACTCTCTCCCACACACTCTCTCCCACACACTCTCTCTCACACTCTCTCTCCCACACTCTCACACACACTCTCTCTCTCTCTCTCTCACACACTCTCTCTCCCACACACTCTCTCTCCCACACACTCTCTCCCACACACTCTCTCCCACACACTCTCTCTCTCCCACACACTCCCTCTCACACACTCCCTCTCACACACCCTCTCTCCCACACTCTCTCCCACACACTCTCTCTCCCACACTTTCTCACACACACTCTCTCCCACACTCTCTCCCACACGCACACTCTCTCTCACGCACTCTCTCTCACACACTCTCTCTCCCACACACTCCCTCTCCCACACACTCTCTCCCACACACTCTCTCCCACTCTCTCTCCCACACTCTCTCTCTCCCACTCTCTCTCTCACACACTATCTCTCACACACTCTCTCTCACACACTCTCTCTCCCACACTCTCTCTCTCCCACACTTTCTCTCACACACTCTCTCTCCCACACACTCTCTCCCACACACTCTCTCCCACACACTCTCTCCCACACACTCTCTCCCACACACACTCTCTCCTTCACACACTCTCTCACACTCTTTCACTCTCTCTCTCACACACTCTCACACACTCTCTCTCACACACTCTCTCTCACACACTCTCTCTCCCACACTCCCTCTCTCCCACACTCTCTCTCTCCCACACTCTCTCTCACACTCTCTCACACACACTCTCTCCCCCACACTCTCTCTCTCTCTCTCCCACACACGCCCTCTCCCACACACTCTCTCACACACTCTCTCCCTCACACACTCCCACTCCCACTCTCTCACACTCTCTCTCACACACTCTCTCTCACACACTCTCACTCCCACACTCTCTCTCTCCCACACCCTCTCTCACACACTCTCTCTCCCACACACTCTCTCTCTCTCTCTCTCACACTCTCTCTCTCTCTCTCCCACACTCTCTCTCCCACACTCTCTCTCACACACTCTCTCTCACACACTCTCTCACACACACTCTGTCCCACACAGTCTCTCTCCCACACTCTCTCACACTCTCTCTCTCTCTCACGCACTCCCTCTCTCACACTCTCTCTCTCCCACACTCTCTCCCACACACTCTCTCCCACACACTCTCTGCCACACTCTCTCCCACACTCTCTCTCTCCCACTCTCTCTCTCTCTCTCACACACTCTCTCTCCCACACTCTCTCCCACACACTCTCTCTCACACACTCTCTCTCACGCACTCTCTCTCCCACACACTATCTACCACACACTCTCTCCCACACTCTCTCCCACACTCTCTCCCACACTCTCTCTCTCCCACACTCTCTCTCTCCCACTCTCTCTCTCTCTCACACACTCTCTCTCACACACTCTCTCTCCCACACTCTCTCTCCCACACTCTCTCTCTCCTACACTTTCTCTCCCACACTCTCTCTCCCACACACTCTCTCCCACACACTCTCTCCCACACACTCTCTCCCACACACACACTCTCCCTCACACACTCTCTCACACTCTCTCACTCTCTCTCACACATTCTCTCTCACACACTCTCTCTCCCACACTCTCTCTCTCCCACACTCTCTCTCACACACTCTCTCACACACACTCTCTCTCCCCCACACTCTCTCTCTCTCTCTCTTCCACACTCTCTCTCTCCCACACTCTCTCTCACACACTCTCTCACACACACTCTCTCTCCCCCACACTCTCTCTCTCTCTCTCTCCCACACGCTCTCTCTCCCACAATCTCTCTCCCACACACTCTCTCTCCCACACACTCTCTCCCACACACACTCTCTCCCTCACACACTCTCTCCCACTCTCTCACACACTCTCTCTCACACACTCTCTCTCACACACTCTCTCTCCCACACTCTCTCTCTCCCACACCCTCTCTCCCACACACTCTCTCCCCCACTCTCTCTCTCTCTTTCACACTCTCTCTCTCTCTCTCTCTCTCCCACACTCTCTCTCACACTCTCTCTCACTCACACTCTCTCTCTCTCTCTCACACACTCTCTCTCCCACACACACTGTCTCTCACACACACTCTCTCCCACACTCTCTCTCGCACACTCTCTCTCCCACACTCTCTCCCACACACTCTCTCTCTCACACACACTCTCTCTCACACACTCTCTCTCACACACTCTCTCTCCCGCACTCTCTCTCTCCCACACTCTCTCTCACACACTCTCTCACACACACTCTCTCTCCCCCACACTCTCTCTCTCTCTCTCTCCCACACTCTCTTTCTCCCACACTCTCGCTCACACACTCTCTCACACACACTCTCTCACCCCCACACTCTCTCTCTCTCTCTCCCACACTCTCTCTCTCCCACACTCTCTCTCACACACTCTCTCTCCCACACTCTCTCTCCCACACACACTCTCTCCCTCACACACTCTCTCTCCCACTCTCTCACACACTCTCTCTCACACACTCTCTCTCACACACTCTCCCACACTCTCTCTCTCTCCCTCACCCACTCTCACACACTCTCTCTCTCACACACACTCTCTCACACACACTCTCTCTCCCACACACACTGTCTCACACACACTCTCTCCCACACTCTCTCTCGCACACTCTCTCTCGCACACTCTCTCTCCCACACACTCTCTCCCACACACTCTCTCCCACACTCTCTCCCACACACTCTCTCTCTCACACACTCTCTCTCACACACTCTCTCTCACACACTCTCTCCCACACACTCTCTCTCCCACACACTCTCTCTCCCACACAGTCTCTCACACTCTCTCTCCCACACACTCTCTATCTCTCTCTCACACACTCCATCCCACACACTCTCTCTCACACACACTCTCTCTCACACACACTCGCTCTCCCACACACTCTCTCCCACACTCTCTCCCACACTCTCTCCCACACTCTCTCCCACACACTCTCTCCCACACACTCTCTCCCACACACTCTCTCTCACACTCTCTCTCCCACACTCTCACACACACACTCTCTCTCTCTCTCTCACACACTCCCTCTCACACACCCTCTCTCCCACACTCTCTCCCACACACTCTCTCTCCCACACTTTCTCACACACACTCTCTCCCACACTCTCTCCCACACGCACACTCTCTCTCACGCACTCTCTCTCACACACTCTCTCTCCCACACACTCCCTCTCCCACACACTCTCTCCCACACACTCTCTCCCACTCTCTCTCCCACACTCTCTCTCTCCCACTCTCTCTCTCTCACACACTATCTCTCACACACTCTCTCTCACACACTCTCTCTCCCACACTCTCTCTCCCACACTCTCTCTCTCCCACACACTCTCTCCCACACTCTCTCTCCCACACACTCTCTCCCACACACTCTCTCCCACACACTCTCTCCCACACACTCTCTCCCACACACACTCTCTCCTTCACACACTCTCTCACACTCTTTCACTCTCTCTCTCACACACTCTCACACACTCTCTCTCACACACTCTCTCTCACATACTCTCTCTCCCACACTCCCTCTCTCCCACACTCTCTCTCTCCCACACTCTCACACTCTCTCACACACACTCTCTCCCCCACACTCTCTCTCTCTCTCTCCCACACACGCCCTCTCCCACACACTCTCTCACACACTCTCTCCCTCACACACTCCCACTCCCACTCTCTCACACTCTCTCTCACACACTCTCTCTCACACACTCTCACTCCCACACTCTCTCTCTCCCACACCCTCTCTCACACACTCTCTCTCCCACACACTCTCTCTCTCTCTCTCTCACACTCTCTCTCTCTCTCTCCCACACTCTCTCTCACACACTCTCTCTCACACACTCTCTCACACACACTCTGTCCCACACAGTCTCTCTCCCACACTCTCTCACACTCTCTCTCTCTCACGCACTCCCTCTCTCACACTCTCTCTCCCCCACACTCTCTCCCACACACTCTCTCCCACACACTCTCTGCCACACTCTCTCCCACACTCTCTCTCTCCCACTCTCTCTCTCTCTCACACACTCTCTCTCCCACACTCTCTCCCACACACTCTCTCTCACACACTCTCTCTCACGCACTCTCTCTCCCACACACTCTCTACCACACACTCTCTCCCACACTCTCTCCCACACTCTCTCCCACAATCTCTCTCTCCCACTCTCTCTCTCTCTCACACACTCTCTCTCACACACTCTCTCTCCCACACTCTCTCTCCCACACTCTCTCTCTCCTACACTTTCTCTCCCACACTCTCTCTCCCACACACTCTCTCCCACACACTCTCTCCCACACACACACTCTCCCTCACACACTCTCTCACACTCTCTCACTCTCTCTCTCACACACTCTCTCTCACACACTCTCTCTCCCACACTCTCTCTCTCCCACACTCTCTCTCACACACTCTCTCACACACACTCTCTCTCCCCCACACTCTCTCTCTCTCTCTCTCCCACACGCTCTCTCTCCCACAATCTCTCTCCCACACACTCTCTCTCCCACACACTCTCTACCACACACACTCTCTCCCACACCCTCTCTCACACACACTCTCTCCCACACACTCTCTCCCCCACTCTCTCTCTCTCTCTCACACTCTCTCTCTCTCTCTCCCACACTCTCTCCCACACTCTCTCCCACACTCTCTCTCTCCCACTCTCTCTCTCTCTCACACACTCTCTCTCACACACTCTCTCTCCCACACTCTCTCTCCCACACTCTCTCTCTCCTACACTTTCTCTCCCACACTCTCTCTCCCACACACTCTCTCCCACACACTCTCTCCCACACACTCTCTCCCACACACACTCTCTCCCTCGCACACTCTCTCACACTCTCTCACTCTCTCTCACACACTCTCTCTCACACACTCTCTCTCTCCCACACTCTCTCTCACACACTCTCTCACACACACTCTCTCTCCCCCACACTCTCTCTCTCTCTCTCCCACACTCTCTCTCTCCCACACTCTCTCTCACACACTCTCTCACACACACTCTCTCTCCCCCACACTCTCTCTCTCTCTCTCTCCCACACTCTCTCTCTCCCACCCTCTCTCTCCCACACACTCTCTCTCCCACACACTCTCTCCCACACACACTCTCTCCCTCACACACTCTCTCCCACTCTCTCACACACTCTCTCTCACACACTCTCTCTCACACACTCTCTCTCCCACACTCTCTCTCCCACACTCTCTCTGTCCCACACCCCTCTCTCCCACACACTCTCTCCCCCACTCTCTCTCTCTCTTTCACACTCTCTCTCTCTCTCTCCCACACTCTCTCCCACACTCTCTCTCACACTCTCTCTCACACACACTCTCTCTCTCTCTCTCACACACTCTCTCTCCCACACACACTGTCTCTCACACACACTCTCTCCCACACTCTCTCTCGCACACTCTCTCTCCCACACTCTCTCCCACACACTCTCTCTCTCACACACTCTCTCTCACACACTCTCTCTCACACACTCTCTCTCACACACTCTCTCTCACACACTCTCTCTCCCACACTCTCTCTCTCCCAGACTCTCTCACACACTCTCTCACACACACTCTCTCTCCCCCACACTCTCTCTCTCTCTCTCTCCCACACTCTCTTTCTCCCACTCTCTCTCTCACACACTCTCTCACACACACTCTCTCTCCCCCACACACTCTCTCTCTCTCTCTCCCACACTCTCTCCCACACTCTCTCTCACACACTCTCTCTCCCACACTCTCTCTCCCACACACACTCTCTCCCTCACACACTCTCTCCCTCACATACTCTCTCTCCCACTCTCTCACACACTCTCTCTCACACACTCTCTCTCACACACTCTCTCTCACACACTCTCTCCCCCACACTCTCTCTCTCTCTCTCTCCCACACTCTCTTTCTCCCACACTCTCTCTCACACACTCTCTCACACACACTCTCTCTCCCCCACACTCTCTCTCTCTCTGTCCCACACTCTCTCTTTCCCACACTCTCTCTCACACACTCTCTCTCCCACACTCTCTCTCCCACACACACTCTCTCCCTCATACACTCTCTCTCCCACTCTCTCACACACTCTCTCTCACACACTCTCTCTCACACACTCTCCCACACTCTCTCTCTCCCTCACCCACTCTCACACACACTCTCTCCTACACACTCTCTCCCACACACTCTCTCCCCCATTCTCTCTCTCTCTCTCACACTCTCTCTCACTCTCTCCCACACTCTCTCTCACACTCTCTCTCTCTCTCTCACACACACTCTCTCCCACACACTCTCTCTCCCACACACTCTCTCTCCCACACACTCTCTACCACACCACACTCTCTCCCACACCCTCTCTCACACACACTCTCTCCCACACACTCTCTCCCCCACTCTCTCTCTCTCTCTCTCACACTCTCTCCTCTCTCTCTCCCACACTCTCTCCCACACTCTCTCCCACACTCTCTCTCTCCCACTCTCTCTCTCTCTCACACACTCTCTCTCACACACACTCTCTCTCCCACACTCTCTCTCCCACACTCTCTCTCTCCTACACTTTCTCTCCCACACTCTCTCTCCCACACACTCTCTCCCAC
>NC_092732.1:31689441-31694441 GCF_047496885.1 Scyliorhinus torazame | reverse complement strand
CACTCCCACACACTCTCTCCCACACTCACTCCCACACTCTCCCCACACTCTCTCCCACACACTCTCTCCCACACACTCTCTCCCACACACTCTCTCTCACACTCTCTCTCCCACACCTCTCACACACACTCTCTCTCTCTCTCTCTCACACACTCTCTCCTCCCACACACTCTCTCTCCACACACTCTCTCCCACACACTCTCTCCCACACACTCTCTCACTCCCCACACACTGCCCTCTCACACACTCCCTCTCACACACCTCTCTCCCACACTCTCTCCCACACACTCTCTCTCCACACTTTCTCACACACACTCTCTCCACACTCTCTCCCACACGCACACTCTCTCTCACGCACTCTCTCTCACACACTCTCTCTCCCACACACTCCCTCTCCCACACACTCTCTCCCACACACTCTCCCACTCTCTCTCCCACACTCTCTCTCTCCCACTCTCTCTCTCTCACACACTATCTCTCACACACTCTCTCTCACACACTCTCTCTCCCACACTCTCTCTCTCCCACACTTTCTCTCACACACTCTCTCTCCCACACACTCTCTCCCACACACTCACTCCCACACACTCTCTCCCACACACTCTCTCCCACACACACTCTCTCCTTCACACACTCTCTCACACTCTTTCACTCTCTCTCTCACACACTCTCACACACTCTCTCTCACACACTCTCTCTCACACACTCTCTCTCCCACACTCCCTCTCTCCACACTCTCTCTCTCCACACTCTCTCTCACACTCTCTCACACACACTCTCTCCCCCACACTCTCTCTCTCTCTCTCCCACACACGCCCTCTCCACACACACTCTCACACACTCTCTCCCTCACACACTCCCACTCCACTCTCTCACACTCTCTCTCACACACTCTCTCTCACACACTCTCACTCCCACACTCTCTCTCTCCACACCTCTCTCACACACTCTCTCTCCCACACACTCTCTCTCTCTCTCTCTCTCACACTCTCTCTCTCTCTCTCCCACACTCTCTCTCACACACTCTCTCTCACACATTCTCTCACACACACTCTGTCCCACACAGTCTCTCTCCCACACTCTCTCACACTCTCTCTCTCTCTCACGCACTCCCTCTCTCACACTCTCTCTCTCCCACACTCTCTCCCACACACTCTCTCCCACACACTCTCTGCCACACTCTCTCCCACACTCTCTCTCTCCCACTCTCTCTCTCTCTCACACACTCTCTCCCACACTCTCTCCCACACACTCTCTCTCACACACTCTCTCTCACGCACTCTCTCTCCCACACACTATCTACCACACACTCTCTCCCACACTGCTCTCCCACACTCTCTCCCACACTCTCTCTCTCCCACTCTCTCTCTCTCTCACACACTCTCTCTCACACACACTCTCTCCCACACTCTCTCTCCCACACTCTCTCTCTCCTACACTTTCTCTCCACACTCTCTCTCCCACACACTCTCCCACACACTCTCTCCCCACACACACACTCTCCCTCACACACTCTCTCACACTCTCTCACTCTCTCACACACATTCTCTCTCACACACTCTCACTCCCACACTCTCTCTCTCCCACACTCTCTCTCACACACTCTCTCACACACACTCTCTCTCCCCCACACTCTCTCTCTCTCTCTCTCTTCCACACTCTCTCTCTCCCACACTCTCTCTCACACACTCTCTCACACACACTCTCTCTCCCCCACACTCTCTCTCTCTCTCTCTCCCACACGCTCTCTCTCCCACAATCTCTCTCCCACACACTCACTCTCCCACACTCTCTCTCTCCCACACCCTCTCTCCCACACACTCTCTCCCCCACTCTCTCTCTCTCTTCACACTCTCTCTCTCTCTCTCTCTCTCCCACACTCTCTCTCACACTCTCTCTCACTCACACTCTCTCTCTCTCTCTCACACACTCTCTCTCCCACACACACTGTCTCTCACACACACTCTCTCCCACACTCTCTCTCGCACACTCTCTCTCCCACACTCTCTCTCGCACACTCTCTCTCTCACACACTCTCTCTCACACACTCTCTCTCACACACTCTCTCTCCCGCACTCTCTCTCACCCACACTCTCTCTCACACACTCTCTCACACACACTCTCTCTCCCCCACACTCTCTCTCTCTCTCTCTCCCACACTCTCTTTCTCCCACACTCTCTCTCACACACTCTCTCACACACACTCTCTCACCCCCACACTCTCTCTCTCTCTCTCCCACACTCTCTCTCTCCCACACTCTCTCTCACACACTCTCTCTCCCACACTCTCTCTCCCACACACACTCTCTCCCTCACACACTCTCTCTCCCACTCTCTCACACACTCTCTCTCACACACTCTCCACACTCTCTCTCTCTCCCTCACCCACTCTCACACACTCTCTCTCTCACACACACTCTCTCACACACACTCTCTCACACACACTCTCTCTCCCACACACACTGTCTCACACACACTCTCTCCCACACTCTCTCTCGCACACTCTCTCTCGCACACTCTCTCTCCCACACACTCTCTCCCACACACTCTCTCCCACACTCTCTCCCACACACTCTCTCTCTCACACACTCTCTCTCACACACTCTCTCTCACACACTCTCTCTCCCACACTCTCTCTACCACACTCTCTCTCTTCCACACTCTCTGTCACACACTCTCTCTCACACACTCTCTCCACACACTCTCTCTCTCCACACACTCTCTCTCCCACACAGTCTCTCACACTCTCTCTCCCACACACTCTCTATCTCTCTCTCACACACTCCATCCCACACACTCTCTCTCACACACACTCTCTCTCACACACACTCGCTCTCCCACACACTCTCTCCCACACTCTCTCCCACACTCTCTCCCACACTCTCTCCCACACACTCTCTCCCACACACTCTCTCCCACACACTCTCTCTCACACTCTCTCTCCCACACTCTCACACACACTCTCTCTCTCTCTCTCTCACACACTCCCTCTCACACACCCTCTCTCCCACACTCTCTCTCCACACACTCTCTCTCCCACACTTTCTCACACACACTCTCTCCCACACTCTCTCCCACACGCACACTCTCTCTCACTGCACTCTCTCTCACACACTCTCTCTCCCACACACTCCCTCTCCCACACACTCTCTCCCACACACTCTCTCCCACTCTCTCTCCCACACTCTCTCTCTCCCACTCTCTCTCTCTCACACACTATCTCTCACACACTCTCTCTCACACACTCTCTCTCCCACACTCTCTCTCCCACACTCTCTCTCTCCCACACACTCTCTCCCACACTCTCTCTCCCACACACCTCTCCCACACACTCTCTCCCACACACTCTCTCCCACACACTCTCACCCACACACACTCTCTCCTTCACACACTCTCTCACACTCTTTCACTCTCTCTCTCACACACTCTCACACACTCTCTCTCACACCACTCTCTCTCACACACTCTCTCTCCCACACTCCCTCTCTCCCACACTCTCTCTCTCCCACACTCCTCTCCCACACTCTCTCTCACACACTCTCACACACACTCTCTCCCCCACACTCTCTCTCTCTCTCTCCCACACACGCCCTCTCCCACACACTCTCTCACACACTCTCTCCCTCACACACTCCCACTCCCACTCTCTCACACTCTCTCTCACACACTCTCTCTCACACACTCTCACTCCCACACTCTCTCTCTCCCACACCCTCTCTCACACACTCTCTCTCCCACACACTCTCTCTCTCTCTCTCTCACACTCTCTCTCTCTCTCTCCCACACTCTCTCTCACACACTCTCTCTCACACACTCTCTCACACACACTCTGTCCCACACAGTCTCTCTCCCACACTCTCTCACACTCTCTCTCTCTCACGCACTCCCTCTCTCACACTCTCTCTCCCCCACACTCTCTCCCACACACTCTCTCCCACACACTCTCTGCCACACTCTCTCCCCACACTCTCTCTCTCCCACTCTCTCTCTCTCTCACACACACTCTCACTCCCACACTCTCTCCCACACACTCTCTCTCACACACTCTCTCTCACGCACTCTCTCTCCCACACACTCTCTACCACACACTCTCTCCCACACTCTCTCCCACACTCTCTCCCACACTCTCTCTCTCCCACTCTCTCTCTCTCTCACACACTCTCTCTCACACACTCTCTCTCCCACACTCTCTCTCCCACACTCTCTCTCTCCTACACTTTCTCTCCCACACTCTCTCTCCCACACACTCTCTCCCACACACTCTCTCCCACACACACACTCTCCCTCACACACTCTCTCACACTCTCTCACTCTCTCTCTCACACACTCTCTCTCACACACTCTCTCTCCCACACTCTCTCTCTCCCACACTCTCTCTCACACACTCTCTCACA
Source organism: Scyliorhinus torazame (assembly GCF_047496885.1). Taxonomy (NCBI): domain Eukaryota; kingdom Metazoa; phylum Chordata; class Chondrichthyes; order Carcharhiniformes; family Scyliorhinidae; genus Scyliorhinus; species Scyliorhinus torazame. The sequence continues at coordinate 31,690,047 of NC_092732.1, read as the reverse complement.
CACACTCTCTCTCCCCCACACTCTCTCTCTCTCTCTCTCCCACACGCTCTCTCTCCCACAATCTCTCTCCCACACACTCTCTCTCCCACACACTCTCTCCCACACACACTCTCTCCCACACCCTCTCTCACACACACTCTCTCCCACACACTCTCTCCCCCACTCTCTCTCTCTCTCTCTCACACTCTCTCTCTCTCTCTCCCACACTCTCTCCCACACTCTCTCCCACACTCTCTCTCTCCCACTCTCTCTCTCTCTCACACACTCTCTCTCACACACTCTCTCTCCCACACTCTCTCTCCCACACTCTCTCTCTCCTACACTTTCTCTCCCACACTCTCTCTCCCACACACTCTCTCCCACACACTCTCTCCCACACACTCTCTCCCACACACACTCTCTCCCTCGCACACTCTCTCACACTCTCTCACTCTCTCTCACACACTCTCTCTCACACACTCTCTCTCACACACTCTCTCTCTCCCACACTCTCTCTCACACACTCTCTCACACACACTCTCTCTCCCCACACACTCTCTCTCTCTCTCTCCCACACTCTCTCTCTCCCACACTCTCTCTCACACACTCTCTCACACACACTCTCTC